>NC_136495.1:33897382-33899882 GCF_053919585.1 Euprymna scolopes | reverse complement strand
TTGATACCCCCAAATTCGAAGCTATCACTTTACAACCCTTCCTTTTCATAACCTATCATACTTTCATAAATCAGAGTCCATTTTCTGTAGGCTGTTTTTGAACCCAGTCAACGACGGGTACTTTTGCTAGTATATATATATATATATATATATATATATATATATATATATATATATATATATATATATATATATATATATATTGCTGGTATATATATATATATATATATATATATATATATATATATATATATATATATATATATATTGCTGGTATATATATATATATATATATATATATATATATATATATATATATATAATCATCCACATACAGTACTGTTTCAACAAGCAACTACCTCAAGCCAGGATCGAAACCCTACCGCCTTTATGACAGTCGGAGCTTCTAATTTTTGCGCTATTCGGCTGCTGCTATGCAGGCAGTGAATTAACAATATTTTGACATTGTCCAAATACCTAAATATATATATAATATTGTGAAAATGTCTGTGTGTCTGTGTACATTTCCCTACTAAATAACTCTGTCAATATTCGGTCTAGAGACTCGAGATTTGACATAAGGAGTATTGAGATTTGGGAAAATCTTTTATATTGGTTTCCGGTCAGAAATTTGGCTGTCAAGGGGTCAAAGTTCAACGATTTGACCTTTGAAAACTCTACCAAGCTCCTCCGCCAATTTAGGATCTAAACAATTGAAATTTTAATTGTAGGTTACTTGGACATGAAGTGAACTTTATAATTTGATTTGAACCCGAAAAATAAATGTTAAGGAGTCAAAATTGAGGTCAAAGTTTTTAAAAAAATTCCTCTGCGGTCTCTACCAAATTACTTAGCTAATTTCTGGTCTAAACATTTGAAATTATACATAAAGAGAATTCAGAGATAAGGCAAGCTTTTTAATCGGTTTGGGTCGAAAATTTGAGCTGCCAAGTTTTTTAAAAATTTACCTTTGCGGTGTTTAGCAAAATACTCAGCCAATTTTGGGTCTAAAAATTTGAAATTTATACATAAAAGGTATTCAGACATGCGGCAAGCATTTTAATCAGTTTAGGGGCGACAATTTGGCTGCCAAAAGGTCAATGTTTGCAGAGTTGACCATTGCAGATTCTACCAAAGTCCTCAGCCAATTTTTGGTCTAAAATCTTGAAATTTTAGATGTAGGTTACTTGGACATGGATAAAACTTTGTATTTTGATTTGAGACCAAATTGATGAATGTTAAGGGGTCAAATTTGCGATCCGAGTTATAAAAAATTGACCTCTGCGGTCTCTACCATATTACTCAGACAAATTTGGGTCTAAACATTTGAAATCTTACATAAAGTGTATTCACACGTAGGGCTGCTTATGAACAGTATATAGGGTCTGAGCAAAGCCTGGCTGAACTGCTAGTATATATATATATATATATATATATATATATATATATATATATATATATATGTGTGTGTGTGTGTGTGTGTGTGTGTGTGTGTGTGTGTGTGTGTGTGTGTGTGTGTGTGTGTAAAAAGTAAAATTAAGTAGGATTACTTAGGGTACTCGCCATAAAAATAAAGAACGGAAACGACATCAGTATTTAATTAAACGTGACACTGAACAACATTGAACACTTAACAACCACCGCACCCATTTCGCCTGCCAACCCTGATTCCTCATTAACCCTTGTTACTCAAAAGCGACGCTTTAACCCTTCACGCGTGCACCTGTTCTTTAGCCTCATTAGCATAATACGTGTCTTGCTTAATTAAAAGAATGTGTCTAAGCTGTCCATTTCAATACACACTTGTCACCTTCGCCTAAAATAATCGACCGACAAGAAGAGCCGCTTTTTTTTTATTTCCTGTTCTCACTATAATCAAAAGTGACATGTGTTGGTCATTCTTAACAATAAGACAACTGTTGCTAAACCCATAGTGCCGATACTTGTCGGCAACAATGATACTTTTTGTGTCTCTTTATTAATATATTTGTATGCTAGAGAAATGCCCGCATCAGAACGGGTACCCATTTGCTTGCTCTTGCTCCGTCAGCCATGACTGAATAGGACTTTAACAGTTTGAGTAAAAAAAAAACATTATCGACATCGGGAAACTATGATGAAGGGTGAGAGTTTACTGCTGATCGAATATATATATATATAGACTTTATAGACTTTTAATACGAGCAAAAGTTATAGCCCGTTGTTTGTAGAAAGATTGCTTTATGCCAAATAGATGGTTGAATATGGTTAAATTCGTGCTCATTTTTGCATCAAAAACTAATCCTTATTAATCCCTAACTACGCATCGAATGGATACCATAATGTTTAGTTCGCTGTACTCTATTATAGCAAAATTATAAACAAACTTTCTGGTGGATCGGCACAGTAATTTCCTAACAAAAAAGAGGAAGGGACAGACAGGAAAATCGACAAACTAAGATAAATATATATGGATCTTACACAAAATTGATTCATCTACAAACGATTCGCATAAAAAATC
>NC_136495.1:33879882-33892382 GCF_053919585.1 Euprymna scolopes | reverse complement strand
GCAGGACTTGGCACCTGCCCACAAGTCTAAAGAGACCTAGGCTTGCTTTCACAAAGAGTGTTACGACTTTGTACCCTTCTCTCACTGGCCCCACTTTTTCCCCCGCTGAATTACTTCGTTTGGTCATACGTCGAGAACATCACCAACATGACCTCCCACAACACCAAAAGCCAGCCTGATCGCCACCATCCGCCAAGTATTCGCCAAACTACCGCCAGCACTTTTGGAAAAGGCAGCCACCCAGTTGCGGATCCGTATCGAAGCGAGGATTGAGGTTGAAGGCGGCTACATTGAATAGATGTCAGCTCTACTACATAATCAAGTTACCTGAATTGATTTGTTCAATGAACGTTTTAAAACAAAGCTGTAGTATTGTTTTCTTTACGGTGACACGTTTATCATTCAACCCTGTATATATTTGATATGATATTCGCTAGTGATGAATTGTTACATACGATTAGTGATGTGTTGCATTTAATCAAGAGAGTTTTAGCATATGAATTTTATACGTATACCAGAACTATAAATAATGGATCTTTTCGTAATTAATGTCTTGTTGGTGTTGACATTAAAAAATGTATGATTATCTGTGAGTTTGGTATAGAATGGTGCAGTATTTTTTGTGAGATCTGACTGTGGCGTCTAAAAGTAGATAGAGTTAATTTGATGGAGTTAAAGAATTTGTTGCTTTATTGATGAAAGTCTCTAAAATTGATGAGGCTGTATGGTCATGTAATAAAAGCTCTAGTCGATGTAATCGCAGTTTTGAGTGGGAAGTTTTGAAGTATGTTGGCATAGGTGGGACAATAACGGTGCTTATAACCTTGTATCAGAAGTCTTTGTCTAACGCAAAGCAACAAAACTTTTTGGTTAAAACGTCAAGCAAAGGTTCGCTAGTCATAAGTTGAGTCGAGTAGAGTTCGTTGTTCATAACACGAGATACACATGGACGTTCTCTATTCGCATGTCTTAAACGCTTCTCTCACTCCTCCCAGCGACTCACCTTTTATAATGTTTCGGGCACACCCAATTTGCATATACCACACGAGACTGCTAGAGATCTACGCGTGATCAGAGGCTTTTTTTTTTTACACAGTGATCACCACTTATCAAGGCCCGGACGCCACTCAGGGATAAGGGTTATTGCAAGTACATTACGTTAGTGTGGAGATTTGATGAAGTGTTTACTTAAGGGGGCGGTTCATTAGGAATTTGTTAACATTGGACTTGAAGACATCCAAGTTGTAGTCCGGTGGGAAGCAGGCAGACGGAACAGAGTTCCACAGGCGTGCAGTTCTAAGAAAGAAGCTTTGTTCATGGAATCCACGTTTTGATTTAAGCACAGATAAAGACAATAGCCGCCATTTTGTGCCTCTTATTTTTTGTTTTTCTGTCTTTCAGCCTGCTGCTGAAACAGATTCTCGCCTGTTTCTGAAAGTATTTTTAGTCATAAAATAAGAAATTATTGTGCGTCATTATAGAGTATATAAAGCTGTATACCTATTACCATTTTCCTTGTCTTTCTGTCTATATTTTTTCAGCTAATTTTTTCCATATAGAAATATAGCTACTGCTTATGTGTTTACTGTGGGTATTTGGTTTTTCCCATTCAATCTTGTGTGGCATTTCCGATTATATGTAGCAGACCGGAGGATAGTAGGCAAAGTAAAAATTAGCGCAATTTTAACACTGTTCAGTCATTCAGTCATGAATTGGGCGCAAAGTAGTTATCTTAAGTCAACGGTCTATCACTTTTCCCATTTTTTTCTTATACATTAAATAAATAATGGTTGGGTTTCCATAGAATCTATGAGATAATATAATTGTTTTGTCTTCGGTTAAGCACCCGGGCAGATACGAGTTGCGGCTGACAATTGAAAAGTGTATTGTTGGCAACATGTCATCCAGGTATGCCATCTGGACTGACCTATGGTGATCCTGGCGTCGTTGTTGCCCGTGGGAATCGAAGTTGATTACTTCGACCCAAGGCGGAGGCAAGAAATGAATAATTAGCATTAGCGAGGTATATGTGGCTAGCTTGGATTAGTTATCGAGGGTGTTGTATGTTACAGACCTAACCAGCTACCTCAATATAAAAGGGCTGCACGAATAATTTTTGCTCGCAAAAAAGTAGGGAATTCTCGAGAGAAAAGAGTCAGATGAAGACCCAACCAGAAATTCAGCCCTTCTAGAATATCTAAGCTAATAGTCTGAAAACGCGTAATTCTAATCAAAAGTCCCTTGAAACAAGGGAAGGGAAAAGATACGCAAGGTTAAAATCCTAATTAGCCATTCCCATGAAGGAGAATTAAATCGAAGTATTTCAACGTCCATTCACTAGGGGAATTCGAGAGAGAGAGAGAGAGAGAGAGAGAGAGAGAGAGAGAGAGAGTGAGAAAGATAGAAAGAGAGGAAAATCCTCCCTCGCTAAAAAGCTACAACAGTTACTGCTGCAGTTTGCCGTACTGTGGCCAATTAAGTGAGAAAAAGAAGAAAAGAAAGAAACACAAAATTAGTTTTTTGTGTGTTTGCGTGTTTGTTTTATTTGTTATTTTCTTTCGTAACAGGCGAACTTCGTGTTGGTTAATTAACCCCACTCCTGACACTAAACGTCTCAGAATTGAGCATAACGATGTTTGTGTGTGTTTTTTCGCATCCCATTCACTTCTCCATTTGTCCGAGAGAGATTTCTGCTGATCAATGTGTTCTTTTCTTCACACATTCTCTTTCGGATTTCCATTCCATATTCTGGTGACGTTCTCAATCAGTCATAGATATTGACTTCCCCCATTTTGAACTGAGATGATAAAAACTTATTTTTCCCGTGAAATTTTTATTTTGGTTTTCACATTTCGAAAATCACTTTCACAAACATCGTTATGCACGATTCTGAGACGTTGAGTGTTTCGGTTTCCACCAGTTTTTTTTGTTTTTTTTTTGAAAATGAGGAACGATGATGTTTTTCATCCAAACCCGGTTCACAAAAGTTGATATTCTCTTTCGTGTTATTGCGTGAGCAAGTAATTGTTGCATGGGCTGCTTTCTTTTATTTTATTGTTGTTCAAATAATAAACGTTCCCAACTTTTGAACCTGTTGCTACTATTTTCTGTTTGTCCAAAAGTTTACAACCTGTCTCAGTAAATATGTAGATCTTCGACACACTTAATAAATTGTAAAATAATTTGGGAACGTATCCAGATTCATACAACCTGCATCTTTGGTATTTCCCTTTTGGTACACTTACATTTAATTATTCTTATTCGTAATGCATCGACTGAGAATCCGTCACCAAGTGCAATTTTTTCTGCCACATCTAATTTTCGGAAATTAATAAATTTCTTCACATCATAACACGTATGATACGTAGCGCCAGAGTCCACAATCCAGTCTGTAATTTTATTCTTACATATTATTTGAGAAAATTCCGACAACGTTTGAATTATCCTGCATATCTTAGTGAAGTACGCGTTCTTTTCGGATAATCCGGCTTGAAATTCTTCTCAGTATCTTCATTAAACAATCGACAATCACGTTTAATGTGTCCGATTTTTCTAAAATGTTAATACTTGGTTTCATTTTCTGCTGATGAGATGTTTTGATGTCATGGCTTCTAATTCTGCATTGTTATCTTCGCTTTCTTCAATTTTGGATTCTTCACGTAATAGTCGTTCAGTTAAGATCCACTTAGGAACATCTTGATTAGCGTCGAGTGCTGTCACCAACATGTTGTACAAATCTGGAAGTGTAGCTAAGAAATGCACAACTCTGCCCTCTTCGTTTATTAAAGCACCAATGACTGCAAACTCACCAAATATCTCAACCATCGTTTGGGTGTGTCCGTTAACAAAGTCACCGTCTTTTAATTTAAAGGAATATAATTTTCTCTTTAACGCTACTTTGTTAGCCCACGCTTTCTTTTAAAATTGATCAGCCAATTTCTCTTCAAAACTATCATGGGATCAGTCGGAACTTCAATTAAATATAACAGTGATGTTTTTACTGTGAGAAGAATTGTGGCTATCGCACGGTCTCTCCTTAATACATATGTTTTGTGTACATCAAGACTGTTGAAAAGCAGATTCTGTTCCATCCACAATTCTCCATCTTCCATCAAAGCCATCTTGCACTGAACTTTCCATGTTGTGTATTCTTACAAGTATTGGCGCGAGAACACTGCGTCTTTCATTCATAATTATTATTTGTTATAAACAACAAAATATTTTTCCTTTGTTTTTTTTGGGGGGAGGGGGAGCACAACCGAAAATTCCAGATGGTCAAAAACAAAGTTCAAACGTGTTTAAATATTTTCTTTTGTTATCGTCGATATGTCAATGCTGATCGCATAACCTTATTTGATTAATTAATTATTTAATTAATAATCTTTCATAGTTAATTATGAATAAATAAAAAAGACATACTTTGTTAGTTTCAAATAAAATTCATATTGGAAGTCATATCGACGGTTGACAAAATGATAAATCAATTAACATACACACGGACACGGAGAAAAGAGACACATCTTGACATGAAGAGAGTGAGTGACACGCAGTCACTCGTTTTATATATAGATCACCCAAAAATACACGTCATCACAAACCCAGATAAGGAGAGGAAACTTCCCACGTGGTCCAAGGGACACTACTGTTGTAGTGTTCACAGTATTACAAACCCGACTAACTGACAACTTTCCAATCATTGGTATAAATTATTTCAAATTCATCGTTAACTATATATTCAATACATCTATTTTGGAATAGACTTGTTGACTTTTCCTTTCTTTTGGAATGTTCGTTTTACGAAGTTTCTTCTACTATATTTCTCATATTTTAACAGCAGAGTCCAGACCCCAGTAACAACAGAGGCGCAGCACTAACGTAACGTGGGTGAGCGATCGTTTTAGCCGTAGAGACGATTATCAACTGGAATTGTCCAGTTGAAGGAACTTTGTGTCTTATTAGACTTAGAAATCGGGTATATATCTAAAGGACTCTTTGACTGGCCGCGTTCAAAACCTGCCAGATCATATTCGCTACTCATGACCAAGGGTACCTCATACTTCCGTGATCCCCTAGCACGTTATATTGCTCTAAGAACCAACCGTCGTCGTTTCTTGTATTAATTTCAAAATATTCATTTTACTTCAGATTCTTTGATTTGAGCTACTTACACAATACTTTAAAAGGTGTATCCTTCTTCTACAAACTCTTTGATCAAGGATTTATTGCTTCACTTTCAACGATTTGCTCCTTTTCAATTTCAGAACAGCACACTTCTTCATACCAAATTCCGTACGTATGTCATTACTGAACATTTGAACAGTCCTCACAAGCGTACTTAGATGGTCTTCGTAATTTGCATACAACTTAAAATCATCCATAAGTAATAAATAGTTCACCCGGTACACCTTCTTTTTCCCGCTCATTTCACGCATATACCTTTCGTAATATGAATGACAAGTGTACCATGCTTAAAACAAACAACAATGGGGACAAGTTGTTCTCCTGAAAAATCCTTCTCTTCATATGAACTTTCCCAAGATCTTCTTTGTTTGATATTAATTACACTTTCCATTGTTTCAAGAAATATCGTACATTTGCCGCCATTTAAAATATTTCCATACATTTCTTAATCTAGGTATGTGGAACTAGATCACATGCTTTGTGGCACTCTGTCCATGGCTCGCATAAATTTTTGCATCGTCTCTCACAATTCAGAAGTATTGTTTTATCAATAAGCAGTTAATCACTGGTACCTCTACTATCTTATCTTCATCTCTTTCATTTTTCCGGTAAAATCTCTTGCTGTTCCAGATAATGGTAAATCTTGTTCGCCAAAATGTTTGCCCGCAGTTTCCGCGTCAGCGGAAAGCAGATGATGAACTGGTAGTTTTCAACCACAGTGCCCTTTCATGTATCCTTCTGGGAGAGCTCTGTTCGTCCACACCTGCTCAATTCAAGAATTACATCTCTTGTCAACATTCCTTCAATTTGAGAGGCAACCCTTCCGTTTAAGTTGGTGAGATTTTTATCTGTAGTTTAAAATGCTACCGAAGGCAAAGTAAGTTACTCTTCTGTGATTAAACGCTTTAAAAATTGGTACAAACCTGTTTTGTGTAGCCTGTAGGGTCCCATGCAATCAAAAAGAATGAAGAAAAAAAATGGTCGCCTTTCTCTTTATATGCTTGCGTTATTGTCACCTACTACGCAAATGAGATGATTCTAGTTTGAAATAAAAAGCCTGATTTTCCAGAGATTGGGTGGATTTTGGATTTGGACATTGGAGTAACAAGTGTATCGTGTTTGGAAGTCGAATGTTTTTGACAGCAGAGTGTCAAGTGTTGGACTAACGAGTTTTTTTGGCAGCAGTGTCGAATTTAACCCTAGAAAGTATTAATTGAAAGTGTAGAGCAGTTAACACGTGATTGGGTTCACGTGTAAGAGCGGTACCCCCACCTATATTTTTTATTTTCGTCTTTTATTCCTTTTTTTTTTCAGCGGATTATTATCGAATTGACACTAACCTCCCATATCACTGCAAAAATGTTATAGAAACGTCAGTTCATCAAGTCAAGTAGAAGAGCAGCGGTTTGGTTAGGGTTAGGGTTAGGTTTGGTTTCCGTGATTTTTTGGCGAATATTAAACAAGGGTCTAAACCAATGTGATTTCTTTTTCTTGGCAATAACCTCAGGTCCGGTGATGATGGTCGGGATATAGGACACGCATCTGTTCAAGGCCTTGTTTGTTATTCGCCAACACGCATGGGAATAAAGCCTCCGTTCTTCTACTTTTGACCTGATGGATTCTCTCGTGTTTCCAATAATCCTTTGCTGGCAGTTCTAAAAGCATCTTTAGTTTCAAAATATCTGTCACGTTCAATGCAATTCAAGTAGTGGTTTCTATGTGCAGTAGCCGCAACACATTCAGAGGTGTACCATGGCGAGCTGATCGGTTTATGTTGGAATTTCTTGGAGGATGTCTAGCTGCCTATACCGATGGCTAACCAATCAGTGTAGTCGGATGCTGCTATTCAACATTGTAAACATTGAAATCTCCACAAACGTGAATGTTGATTGAGAGATGAGCAAACAGGATTTGATCAATTTGTTTTGCAGCTACTCCATGATTGTGGGACGGGAGAGAGAAAATATAAATGATGCGCTGTGAGTAAGCGCTACTCTAATACAAATGTAGAGATGTTTGAGGGTCTTTCTTGCAGATGACCCTGCCACAGGGGAAGGTATCCTTAATGTGGGTGTATATTCCATGTCCATAACGATATATATCTGTATCTAAATATGAACGCAAAATCCATGTTCAAAATTTCATTCTGATGAATTGCCCGCCTGTGAAACTCTATACAGCGAACCTAATTTCTGACATGGCCGTTTTCATGTCTAATATACACCAGTTTTTGTCAAGTCGTCCCCTTAAATAATCAAATTTTAACCAATTCTACCAATACTGATCATTACGCTGTTTTCTCACAGACTATCTTACACTCATTAACCCTTACTCTCGAGTGGCTTTCAAGTCTTGATAAGTGGGAATTTATTTGAAAAAAAATAGACAATTTCCCGCCAGAAGCATCACCACACAGTCAGTATTATATAACGCTAATCATGTTCCTTGAAACCGCACACATGGTTGCAGAAAATACATTTAATTCAAAAATTGAAAAGTAAACAAAATTCTCAAATGCGTACATGATTTATTCCCCACCCCATCCCCGGTGCGTTACGAGTTTTACGCACAACTTTTTCATTTTAGGCAGGTTCATAGACACGGTAGGAGAACAGCGAAAACGCCTCAGAGAAGGATTGAAGATGTTTCTCAGACAATTCGGTGTGGGGAACGCGAGAAGAAATGTATTATACAAAAATACAGAGCAGTCAGCACCTCGGCTACAAAATCATCCCACAGGTACCCTCTATGCCGGATGGTTGGTTGGTTGGTTGGTTGGTTGGTTGGTTGGTTGTTTTTGTTTTACGGCATATCAACCCTTTTCAGGTTATTTACTGCCGAATCCAAAGATTTTGAAGAGCATTTTTTAATAGAATATATTTGTTGTTTTCAAGTCGGTTTCTATTTAACCCATAGTTGGGACCCTAACAGGTACTACCACTCCGGGTCAGAGTGGACCTGGGAGCAATGGCAATTAAAGGGTGGCACCACACTCCCCAAAGCCCGCAAGCTGGGGCCTCACCACTGGATATAGTTTAAGGTCATATCCAGGATCTCTATACCGGAGATATTTCAGAGCTCATATAGGACTGACGAAGCATCTGCAGACCCACAACCAAGGGAAGTTTTCGCAAGTAATGGACAATCATCATAATGGCATGGGGGCGTCAATCGATATTGTAATAATAACCATGTTCTTTTAAACCGCTAACTTAACTGGAGTGCTGAACAGTTATTTAATTTAAAAATTGAAAAGCAAACAAATTCTCAACTGTGTTCATGCCTCTCCAGCCCCTGTGCCTTGCAAGTTTTACGCACGACCCCCATTTTGGGCAGGTTCATCTGTAAACATAGATAGCGACCGGCTCAGGTTAGCCGAGGACTGTTTATAACCGATGTTTTTGTTTTTTTATCTTGTTTATATTTTTATTTTATTTTTATTTTTACCTAAAATGTTTTGTTACAAGCTGGTTCTGTCTGGGCCTTTGCACTGTTTATTGTGTTACCACTCGACACGTGTAAGAATGCACTAGATAAATACATTAATTTAGCTGCGTTCGGTGCGGCTTTTTAATGACACACATGATCTATGCTTATCTCGATCGTTTTCCCGCTCCGTGTTTATCGTTTCGTTTTCCTTCCTTTTTTTCCCCCCAAGTCGTTGAGGCAACATTAAAAAAAAAAAAAAACTATCTGCAGTCGCTATCACGGACTGATCGGTTGTTGGGTGTGGCGGGACTCGTGTCATGTTTTGTTAAAGAAAAGAAAGAAATAATAGAGGTGGTTGTTTGAACGTAGCGATTTAGTTTAGTTTATAAAGTTACTAGAAGAATACCCGTCCCAGGACGGGTAATATTAATCCCCTAAACAGAACAGTTTTGCGCCCCTTTTTATGCACTCTTACGAATATTAAAATCAACATAAAATGATACTAAACCTTATTTTTAGAATCCTTATTCTAATGTTGATCAATTGTTAAATTTTCACAAAAAAAAACGAAGGCATCGCTTCCTGTTGTCATCTTTGCATAAATTAAATTTACGTTAAGCAAACTAAATATAGCCCACATTTCCAAAATTCATACACACCTTTTAATTACTGTAGAAGTGAAGCACGTGCATGCAAATATATAAACATATGCACATACCTAACTTTATATAAAGATATCGACCTATTCATCTATCTATCTATCTATATGCTAATAAAACTATGTGGCCCCTACTTGCTTGCTATCTTATCCTCGTGAACATTTTTGACGTCACATAATTATGACTAAATAAAGAATGTCGTCACCCATTAAAATAAATATGAGGATAACCAGGCACAGAGGATGACGTCATGATGTAAACGAACTGGACGAACGTCTAGACAATCGGGATATTAGTCAATGGCAAAAATTATGTAGATGCCCGTCTATTTGCTCTTTAACATGTAGTCTGTGAACATGGAAATGACGTCAATAAGGAGATAGGACAAGACCATTTTAAAGAAAACAGTAGTCGGGGTCAACTAGTAAGCCACCCACTATCTAGTGACATGTTAGACCTTTATAGTTTTAGAATGTACCAAGAATAGAGAGTGTTCCTAAAATATAAATATTTTTGCACGTGTATAATGTTTCTAATGGTTCCCGCCCTCTCTTGTTATATTTGCATAAATTAAATTAAACTATGTAAGCTACATGGTTGAACGAAAAAAATTATCGCTGTAAATAAAACAACACTACAGCTTAATTTTAATACTTTTATCGAAAAACTTCTATTCAAGTCACTTTATTTATGTATTAGAGCTGTAGGCACCTCCAAAAGTCACCACAGAATTACCCCACCCTATATGTAACACGATGTAACTTTATTATAAATTAATATTATCAGTATAACTTTTGTACAATTAAAAAGAAGAAGGGTAAAATAAACTATTAATAATTTTTTTTAATTTTTTCCATCGTACGAAAATAATGAAATTGTGAGACGAATATCGTGTTTGCATAATCGGCGCTTTAAAATAACGTTCCGATGTAGTAAGCATTTCGAACGTGAAAACATACCCGTGTTTAATAAATCTAGCAAAAATCAACTAATAGTCAGATTTTCGTAAAATTTTCGATACTTATCCATTTTAAAATGAAATTACATACAAAATGCAGTTTACGTAAAATATACGAAGGGAAATATTTTTGTAGTGCGTTTTTTTAAACAGAAATATTTGTAGGGTTAGGGTGTATAATAAGACTGTAGTTAAGAAGGCAAATGATTTTTAGTGGAGTCGGCTATATATGAATATGAAAAAAAAAGAGCCGGTGATTTCGAGTTCCGTAGGAGACTAAATTTAAGGACAATAAAATATTTGCTACTACTTTTGTGGGATTACGTATTTGAGAGAGTGAGTCAGAGGGGATAAAAAAATTGTAATAGTTATTAAACGGTGACGAATTATGTGCATTTTTTATGAAAATACGTTGATTGAAATAGTGAGCGTAAAAGATTTGCATAGGAATTGCCTTGTTATTTTCCCATAGTGTAAAAATTTATCTTCGTATGAAAATCATTCACGCTTTATTATATATATATATATATATATATATATATATATATATATATATATATATATATTGTTGAGCACTTCCAGTTGAATTAAAGTCGGTCAATTTAGCTCTTATACATAGATCATCGTATAACGATTAGATTACTGTCTGACTGACGTAAAGAACATTTAAAATTAAAATGTTTAAATTCAACGTTATTTCACGCGATTAATGGTAGCCGAATGGATACGGTCTTTGCTAATCTAGCCAGAGATGTCTCGTGTTGCCGAGTTCGAATCGGTCGACTGGTGTTAATCGTAACACATTATAATATTGTATACTAGTAAATGTACCTGGCGTTATGCGGTATTAAATTCCTTTAAAAAAGTCAAGTAAAAAAAACGGAAAGAAACTGAGACATGTGCACGCAAGTATTTGTTTGTAATTAAAAAACAAATACTCGAGATCGAAACCAAAACTAAAGACGGTGAGTCAATAACGATAACCATTAGGCCAGATTGACACGTTCTTTGCAAAGTGTTCTCAAACTTACTTATTCTTAATATAAGTAATCTGTCCTATGAACGATTTGCGCATGTGCAGTCGTGAATAAGGTGACAAACAGATAAAATTCCGATAACCCCCCCTAAATACCAATTTTTAACTTTTGATGCCTTAGCCGCCCTTTTTTCCAGATGAAAATCGATTAAAATGTTTCCACGTGTCTGAATACCATATATACCAAATTTCAAGTTAGTAGGTCAAAAATTCGGCGAGTATATAGGTTGAGAAGTGTCCTCACACACACATTCCTACTTTTATGGAAATATAGATATATAAACAGAAATTGAGAGATAGAAGGAGTGGGAGAGAGAACAAAATAAATTAGTTCTGTCTGTAATATAAATGGTTTATATACCAATTAATTGCTGAAGTTCTGGGTTTGATTATGTTATGAAGGAGGAAATAGAAAAAAAAAGAACAAACATCATTGCCAAACAAGCGTGTCTAATGTCTGCACGCCAGATTTCAAACCACAGTGCATTAAAATGCAGCCGTTAATTATCAACACACTTCTCTCCAAATAACCCGATCTGCAATAACAAACATGTTCACCCCCAGGGCCTAACCTACGTTGTTAAGGGCATCACCTGTGCACCTCAAATTAATAGTCATTACACGCCTCTACTAATGCTAGTAGTAGTAGTAGTAGTAGTATCATCTGAAGTTAATCTACAATAGTTCTTATCCTTTCTTTGTCAGACTGGATTAACTACATTTCACGGTTTCGCATTTCGGTGAAAAGACTGCGTCCCTTGAATCCCGGTGAATCTGTTACGCTTCGGTTCGAAATAGGTGTGTTATGCATAAGTTGTATAATTTAGACTCGCCCGGGCAGATTTACACCAGGTCTGTCTTATGTTTGGGTGCACAGACATTGAATTAGTGTCCATGTTATTTTATTAGAAACTAGCATTTAAGCCCGGCGTTGCCCGAGTGTTTGGAGGTGTATATTGAGCAAAAAAAAACAAAAAAAGCGGTCAATTTTTGTAACTTTGACCCCTGTTATGACCCGTTTAACATTTATTGTTTGGGGCTCAAATCAAGTTATTAAGTTAGATCCATGTCCAAGAAACCTATATCTAAAATTCCAAGTGTTTAGACCAAAAATTGGTGGGGGAGTTTGATAGAGTTCTCGAAGGTCAAATCGTTGAACTTTGACTCTTTAACAAATGAAAACGGATTACAAAGATTCACGTATATCAAATTTCGAGCCTGTAGACTTAAAATTGAC
>NC_136495.1:33694882-33874882 GCF_053919585.1 Euprymna scolopes | reverse complement strand
AATCCTAACACCAGGAACTATCTCATGATTTCTCGTACGCATCGTTTTGGCAGACAATATCAAGTTACCTACGTCTGTTTATTGAGGATCTAATTCTTCAAACGATCCTAACCCCGAAGTTTTCATCATAACTATTTAGTTTTAAAATGGTGGAAAGATATATAATTTATCTCTCTGCGTCTCTCAATCACTATCCCTATTTATCTATATTTTACTCTCTCTCTCTCTCTCTCTCTTACTCTTAATCTCTCTCTATCTAATGATACTAGTTATAAGAAAGAACGTTACCTATGTCAGGATATGTTGCTGTTCGAAGGTTTCTTATGAAAATAATTTCGAATATGGTCAGGTTCACAATTTTTGCCTGTAAAGCAAAGTTTAAAATGCCATTTGGAATATCTCCATATATAATATTTTGATTACAGAAATTCACCAATGGACAAAAGTACCGTAGGTTTGCAACAACAAATGCCACATACAAATTTTAATTTGTCTAGACTATTAACTATCTTATGTAACTTTAGAACATTTTAGACACATTTAGTCGTTATAATAAAATTATACATTTCATCCTAAAAGCAACACCATCACAATCGCACCATTTTAGAGGAAGTAGTTCCTATTTTTCCCCAAAAATATTAAGTCCCTCTACCGCTCCCGGCCAAGACTGGGAGGAAATATACACATTCTATAGATATTGTGCTTGCACCCTTCGTAACTGGATCATAAACTCATAGACATAACATAATCTTTCCATTTTGTGATTCAAAAGTAATAAATTTTCCTTTTCTCAAATTTCGCTCATTCTCATTTCCAGAGAGTTGACAATTTGATTATTCCGGAGTCTACCCCTGAATACATAAACGAACGCTCCAGAACTTTTCAAATATGGCGGTACTCTCTACAAGAGGCAATCGTTCTAAAAAAAAATAAACAAAATACAAACATAATAAGCGCTCATAAACAGAAAAATAAAAACTGACAATCTTACACTTACTTATGCACACATTAACAACATGCCACTACCCCTCCCCCCAAAAAAAACAAATAAACGAACCCTGAAAAAATATGCACGGGTACCATTGTTTATTTTTCGATTTCGGAGCGGCTTAGAGAACCTTACACGATGCTATTTTTTGTTTTCTTTTACACTGCTCCCCCCCCCCCATTTTTTGTCGGTTTAATGTATTTTCGGGTGGGTACCCTAACAACGATTATCACGGTTAAATTTGAGGCAAATACTTTGACAATCCCCCTCACAAAATGAGGTGTCTATTCCGATAGCCGTTTCGTTTGATTTTAGACAAATTACACACTGCACATACATTACCTTTGTTTACTTTGATTTTTACTTTAGCTCCACTTCCACACTTTTCTTTAAAATGACGACTTTCTATAAGTTTTTACTATGCTGATTAAGATAATCTCATTTGCGAAACTTTATATTTGGGTTTTAGCTAGGGAAAATCAGTGCAAAAGTGTGAAAATTAAAAAAATGAAATTTGCCAGGGGAAGGTCAATGACGGCATTACGAATATGCATGCCTAACGTAATAGCTATTAGTTCATGTTTTAATTTTTACCTTGCCGTAAACATGTCTTTAAACGTCAGATATTAACATCAAAGGAAAAGGTAAATCGTAAGCTAAACGTTTTAGTTTCGATTCTCGGTGTTGGCGCACGAGTCATTTTTTTTTTTTTTACTTTTTAAATTATTACAATATATTGGGTCCAATATAATATAATAATAAATACGAAATCTGCATTAATCAAAATATCATATTTAAGCGTATTTTACGACCGGGCAATACCGAGCGGCCTGTTAGTTTCAAATATGATCACGTTTAGAATTTTTTTTTCTTGAAAGGAAATTTTATATAGCATTTGGAATATAAGGTTAAGGATGAAACAAATATCGGCGCTGTAGTTTTATCTAAAATAAAAAAAAGACCCAGTACGTGTAAGTTCTAAAATAAAATAAAAGCCTTTGTAATAAAATATACCAATAAAGATTTCAGTTAATATCTATTCTGTCTTAAGAGAATGTATTTTATATATGCATGCATCCATTTAGTATATGATTTTATATTTAGTAAAGACTGCACAATTTCCGCATGTTGTAACATAGACGTTTTCAAAATTATTCGTACCTGTGCTTGTATCATTTGTTACTTCGTAGTTTTCAAATAATTGAACTTGATTTTGTAGTTTTCAAATAATTGAACTTGACTTTGTAGTTTTCAAATAATTGAACTTGATTTTGTAGTTTTCAAGATAATTGAACTTGATTTTGTAGTTTTCAAATAATTGAACTTGATTTTATAGTTTTCAAGATAATTGAACTTGATTTTGTAGTTTTCAAGATAATTGAACTTGATTTTGTAGTTTTCAAATAATTGAACTTGACTTTGTAGTTTTCAAATAATTGAACTTGATTTTGTAGTTTTCAAGATAATTGAACTTGATTTTGTAGTTTTCAAATAATTGAACTTGACTTTGTAGTTTTCAAATAATTGAACTTGATTTTGTAGTTTTCAAGATAATTGAACTTGATTTTGTAGTTTTCAAATAATTGAACTTGATTTTATAGTTTTCAAGATAATTGAACTTGATTTTGTAGTTTTCAAGATAATTGAACTTGATTTTGTAGTTTTCAAATAATTGAACTTGACTTTGTAGTTTTCAAATAATTGAACTTGATTTTGTAGTTTTCAAGATAATTGAACTTGATTTTGTAGTTTTCAAATAATTGAACTTGACTTTGTAGTTTTCAAATAATTGAACTTGATTTTGTAGTTTTCAAGATAATTGAACTTGATTTTGTAGTTTTCAAGATAATTGAACTTGATTTTGTAGTTTTCAAGATAATTGAACTTGATTTTGTAGTTTTCAAGATAATTGAACTTGATTTTGTAGTTTTCAAATAATTGAACTTTACTTCGTAGCTTTCAATTTCATGGAACTAGGCTTGGAAAATTTTTAAATAACTGTTTTTTTAATTATGTCATACGTTTAGATTGACTCATTACAGATAGCTATCTTAGGTTGCAATCGACTGTTGTTGAGCTATGAGTGGAGATAGTGATTGGGAGAAGATTATACGTACAGAACTTAGCTCGGTGTAACACCTTCGGAAAAACTGGAAGTTGTTGTCTGAGAACTTTCACATGTGTTCCCCTATTTGCCTAATTGTAACTCCGTGGACTATTATGTATGAGGTGCGATTGAGAAGGACACAAACCTTACATCCAGCAAGCCGGGAGAAGTGTCAAGATTTAACTCGTGTTCAGGCTTTTCTCGTAGGACATCTAGGAGGTCTAGTGCGATAGGTTCAAGTCCTGCTTGGAGATCATGATGGAAGCTAAAAATAGCTTTTTCGAATTCGTCCAAAGCTCCTTTACGAGGTACAAATTGCAATTTTGAGAATACATCAATTATTGACATTTTTTTTTTCGTTCCCCAAAAGTATCAAATTTATGTTAAACACCCCGCAGAGGATAAAAATAAATTAGTATTCGTACTATTCGGACTACTATTCTAATTTTGGCCTCTTGGTCAAGATCAAAGTGTAGTATCTGTTCTTCGGATGCTGCACTTCTATTTCTTGTTCTCTTTCGGTGGAGGAGAAATCCTTCACGACTGAGACAATTTTTATTTTTGTACCTTTTCTCCACGTTAAAAAACGACCCTGGTGTCTAACTCTGTCCCGTGGGGAGGCATAGTAAATAGGTACTATTCTAATCTTGAGTGTTATTCTCAAATGTTTCGTCCGGTGCCGCCTCCGATCGTCTTCATGTGAATTTTGTCAAACACAGGAATATACACATAACTTCGACAGCAACTCTGTTCTTAAATACCCGAAGTTAGTATGCGCTTGTTTTGTCAGCCATGACTGGGTATAAGTCTTAAGAAATTTGCAATTGTATTACTCGCACTAGGAATTGAACCTTCAACCTACAGAAAAGTACCACGTAGAACTGAATTTCATTTAGTACTTTATCCGTTACACCAAGGATCTATTTAAAAACTTCTAGTATGAATTTTGGGAGCACTAAACCTTTTTTTAACATAGGCATCACCACTTATCAAGGCCAAGAGGCCACTCGAGGATAAGGGTTAAAGAGGGTACAGTAGATATTGGACAATATAGTAACAGTTAGTAATGGAGATTCGGTAAATTTGTTAAATTATATGGAACGGCTCATCAAAAACTTGTTTACGTTAGACTTGAAGACAACCATATTGTAGTCAGCTGGAAAGCAGAAAAACGGAAGACAATTCCATAGGCGTGCAGTTCTAAGAAAGAAGCTTTGCTCATGGAATCTACGCTCAGGTTTAGGCACAAATAAAGAGTGGGGAAAACTAGTGATAGTGTTTTCTGCTAGACGGGTGTTTCTTATGAAAGTTTGGCGAGGGGGGGCCATAGAATGAAGCTCAGCCGAGCACCTGCCATGAAAATAACGATAAAGCAGAGACAAACTCGCAACATCTCTTCTGTGAGAAAGAGGTTGCAGGGAAGAGAAAATGACATCCCCTACAATGATACGAAGTCTATTTTGAACTCTATCAAGGCAGGATAAGTCCTTTCTAGCAACTCCTGCCCAGATGTGGCAACAGTACTCCATCCTTGGACGTACCTGGCTCTTATATAGATAGAGAATTGCATCAGCAGTGAGATATCTACTGGATCGATAGAAGGATCCCACCATTTTTCCAGCGGCCTTGGCAACGGATTTAATGTGTGTGTTCCATTTAAGATCAGGAGTAATGGTCAAGCCCAGAAGCTTTTCAAAACATGAGGCATCTGCAAGACGAGAGTCATTCATTTCAATTGATACCAGATGGGGATCAGAGCGTTAATGATGTAAAGATAAAAGCTTGGTTTTAGATGCATTAAAAGTAACAAGTCACCTCTTTCCCCATTGTACCACTTTCTCAAGATCAGAGGAGAGAGAATTAGAGAGAACTTGGTCGTTTACGGTCTTAGATGTGCTGCCATAGATAGTAGTGTCATCAGTATAGATGTCTGCGAATGATGTAAGGATGTGATTTGGAAGATCATTAATATAGATCAGGAAGAGAGTTGGGCCCAGGATGGACCCCTGAGGGACTCCAGCATTAATACTAAGAGCTTCTGATTTCTGCCCATAAACCACTACTCTTATGAACCTATGAGAGAGAAATGATTTAATTGAGAAGACATTTCCAGCTATACCGTAGATGGAGATCTTGTGAAGTAAACCTTTATGCCATACTCAAAGTCCTTTGATATGTCAAGAGAAATTGCCCTAGAAAGGTTGCCTCCGTCGAAAGATTCGCTAATCCTATAACTGTAAGCACATCTGCTGTAGATCTAGCAGAATGGAAACCATATTGTGTGTCACTAAGAAGGTTATTTTTGCTGAGAGGGTTCATTACTTCACTATTTAACACAGATTCCAGCAACTTACTCATGACGCACAGGAGACTTATTGGCCTGTACTGTGAGAGAGATGAGCGATCACCTGAATTCTCAAATACGGGGCATACTGATGAGATTTTCCAGGGTAACGGGAAGCAATTCTCCTTAAGACAACGTTTAAACAGTTTTGTAAGGATGGGCGCTAGTTCTGGTTGAAGTTTTTGAGTACTATAATTGGAATAGCGCCAGGGTCGGTTGCTTTACTGGAATCAAGGTTTTTGATTAGCTTGGCAACATCACGTACAGATATTTGTATATCACATAGCATGTTTTCTGATACAGGAGGAAATATTAGAGGTTGGCAGCTTTGGTCGCAAAGGCTAGAATTAGCTGCAAAGTTCTTGCCAAAGAGTTTGGCTTTGTCTGATGCTGACGAGATTACCTCAGGTCCATTTATGAGAGTTGGGATAGAACACACGCTTCTGTTCAGGATTCTGTTTGCTATTTGCCAAAACTGGCGGGGAACCAAGCCGCTGCTCAGCTACTTTGGACTTGACGGACTGAGCATACAACTCTCTTGCGTTCTTTATTACTTTTTTACAGTGGTTGCTGGCAGTTCTGAAAGCGGATTTAGTCTCAGTACATCTATTACGTTTGAAGCAATGGAAAAAGTGATTTCTGTGCGCAATGGCAGCAGTACATCCCGGAGAGAACCACGGCTGGCTGTTAGGTTTTTGCTGGAATTTTTTCGAGGGTATGAAAATACCTACAATTAACCTTTCTTTCAGGTCTGATACTATAGAGGACACATCTTTTTTAAATATGGAATGCAGAAGTAGATCTGATATAAATGTGTGGAAGCTATCTCAGTCAGCAATAGAGTATCGATATACTGTACAATTTAGAGGTACATTGGGGGACTTATTACATTTCATTTTTATCTTAACTGATACAACTGAGTGGTCGGTTGATTCAAGTGGAGACAGAACAGAAGCTGAACACAGTTCAGGGCAAGTTGTGAGAAAAAGGTCTAGGAGACTTGCATACTGACCGTCAGTATCGGGAACACGGGTGAGTTCGTGAACAATCTGAGTGAGGTCATAAGCAATGGTAAAATCATGACAGAACCTCCCCTCATCATCGGTCTTGTTGGAGTGAGTTAACCATTCCACATTGTGAACATCGAAGTCTCCACAGACATGAATATTAGCTGAACGATAAGCAGATAGGGCGTGGTCAATTTTCTCAGATATACTTTTAAAGATAGTAACTTCGCTGTTGTGGGGGCGATAGAGAGCAAATATAAATGCAGTAGCTTTAGCTAGTGCAACCCGGAAGCACATATAGGGTAAGTTAGGATCTTCTCTGGAGATGTCCCTACCATATGGAAAGCCATCTTTTATATAGGCACATATACCATGTCCATGGCGCTCTCGGGAGTCAGATTTGGAAGTTAAATCAGAGTATCCTTTAATTACGAATTCATCTAAGGAAATGGTCTGTCCAATGCCAGTTTCACTTAGAAATAATATGTCTGGTTTAGTCTCCTGTAATTGGATTTCAACCTCTGGAAGGTTAGAACGTAGGCCCCTGATGTTAGAGAAGAAGACCGGGTAGTGAGGGTCTACGTTAGAAATTGGAAATCCGGGTTTAATCGTGTGTGTTTTTATTGAGACTTTTCATGATGGTGTTTTGGGATTTGTGGACTAGGACGAGAGACATGACTGAAGCAGGGCAGAGAGAAAGTAGGAGTGAAATAGAAATTAAGAATTTTTTGTAGCCCATGAAAATGTAAAGCCGTAACAATTACCCACTAATATGGCATCGAGAGACCCCACCAGAAGTTACTGCATGGTCCAGAATCCATTCACCAAATGGCAATACAGCAGCCCCAGTACTTTGCACCTGCTGATAGGACAGCCTCCTTAGTGGTTAATCCAACGTTCGAGTCCCTGACTATCAGGCGGATAACGTCATCCCAGATGAAACGTTTACCTTCAGCACCCTTACTAGTGACATGTCTACAAGGATAGACATAGAAACAGAAAATTTCCGATATCCCTGGCGGCTGTTCATGCAAAATACTGCCAACCTAGAAAACAGCTTTTTCTTCTCCCTTTGTCAGAAAAATCACTCATTAAAAATGAGGACTGAGTGACAAATAAAGAGAAACGAGAGTAACGGGAGCTGCCGATAACGCATCCACAATGCATTGTCTACTCTCCATTAAAAAAAAACATTAAGTATTGTACTTAATAAAATAATTTCTTTTCTAGAGGTAAGTGCTAATATCATATTTATTATAACATATAATAAATATAATATTATATTATTATATTAATTATATTTTTTTAGTTAATTTAAATCTATTTAATTTCCGGGAAAAGTCGTTTAGTAACGTGAATAATAATTTAAATACATATAACAGAATGGATGGAAAGTGACGGCCATTGCTGACATAGCTGTGTCGTCTGCTGAAAGATCCCAGAATATGATTTGGAAGATCAATTGATGACGATCAAAGACATGGGTGTGGTCAGGAATATATATTTTATACACGCAGGCATTTATTTAGTATGTCTTCAATAGTTATTATCCATCAAAGGGAAAGTAGTTGATGATTGTGAAGACATTGCCAGATATTTCATAGCTGACAAATTTGTGCAAAACGTTGACAAAGACTTTTGATAAGTCAAATGCTATCGTCTCATAAACGAAAACATCTCTCAATAGATTCACTGATTCTGTGCAATAGATGATCAGTACTTCAACTGTTGATTTTGCAGCATGAAAATCATATTGCGTTCGCTTGATTTTGCTGAAGTGATTAAAAATTTCTTGGTTAATTTCAGATTCAAAGAACTTACTGATCACTGCTGAATTGCAGAGACCGTACTTTTCCATTTTTAAATACAGGACGGACTGACGAAGGTTTCTATGAAGATGAAAAGCATATCTCTTTTCAGCAACGATTGAACGGTTTTGCAAAAATAGGAACTAGCTCCGGCTGGACAATTACTGTAAGGGCTAGTTGTCTTGTCGGCATAAAAATTCTTGATTTGGCAACATCCTGTACAGAAAAATGAATGTCGCTTATAGTTTTTTGCTGTTGTTTTGCTTTTTTTTTATTATTATTATTTTTTTTATTATTATTATTATTATTATTATTATTATTATTATTATTGTTATTAATGTTGTTGTTATTATTATTATTATTATTATTATTATTATTATTATTATTATTATTATTATTATTATTATTATTATTATTATTCAGTTATAGAGCAAACATTCAGGAAATATATGGCTCCGGTCGAAAAGGGTGAGATTTGATGCTAAGTTCTTTGCAAAAAATCTGTCTTTGTTTGATGGTGTGGAAAGTACTTATGGTCCATTTATAATGGCTGCAATAGATGCTATACATCTGTTATTTTCTAAAACTCCAAGCTTGTGTTCAGCAACTTCGGATTTAACAGATTGCGGTTTTTGTTGCGAGCAGTTTTAAAGAATGCTTAGGTTTCAGGGTATCCATTTCGTAGAAAACAAATCGTAGTTTCTATGTGGAATAGCGCCAGTACACTCAGGGGTGCACCGAAACTGGTCGTTTTATTACTGTTTGAATTTTTTTTTTTTTTTTGTATTATTATCACTCAATCTAGGATCTAAATGTAGAACCTGCTTAGTTCAAAGATAATAAACTAACGCCGAGTAATCAGTCAGAAACGATACATAACAAATAATGGTATGTAGGGGAATTTCGGAGCTGACAGACCGGAAGCTGTCCTAAAACGGCTTTTAGTTATCGGTAAACTATATGATTGAAAGTGACAATAGATTTCCTCCTGACTGTAGGGTTTATCTTAACTGGGACAACTGATAAATTGGATGGGTATTAGAGATGGAACAGTAAATGTGAGCTGTTTAGGCACGTTTTTGGGCAAATGATAAATAGGGCTTTGCAAAAAAGTTCCTCAGCATCGGGTACGGTAGGTTTGTTAATAATCTGACGATTCATGGGAAAAATAAAAACTCATCGTATTATTTGGATTCTTTGGACTACTATTCTCATTTTGAGTGTTATTTTCACAACGTTACGGTTGATGTAATCTCTAAACATCTTCAAGTGTATCTTGTCGAACTCGGAAATCTTTCTTTCTAACTTCGAACCCGTGGCGTAGTGGATAAAGTACTGGGGAAATTTACTTGTAAAGTTGCACTCTTTTGGAAGTTGAAGGTTTAATCCTGAGTGCAGACGATACTAAGAATACATTTGTGGATAATTCAGGACCTTTATTCAACGATGGCTGACAGAACGAAAACATGCTACTCTTATGGATAAATGGTTTTGTTCGAAATTCCGTGAAGATTCCCGAGTTTGACAGAAAAGTTCCCCAGTTCGGCAGAAAGGTTCCCGATTTCGAAAATATTGACCCGAAAAAAGACAAAAGTTACATCGGCCGAAACGTTGTGAAAAATAACATTCAAAATGAGAATGGTACTCTGAAGAATTCAAATAGTACTAGCAATCTATCCTCCTCTCAAAAACTCAGAAACATGAGAAAAATTATGAAAAACATCCTCCGTCATTAGTCTTGTTATACTGTGTTCAAGCTATTCTACATTGTGGACTTAGATTAATAAGCATTCGTACTTTATCATAATAATTAATAGTTTTAAATATTTCATAAAATGTTTGGTCTTCTAATATTTTCAAATTGAGTAATGTTTTCGAAGATGTGACAAAAACTCTTATTTAAAATTCGCACCATATCACGCACGTGCACATCGACTTCAGACTTACAATAATCGTAATCAACATCTTTTTCTCTGTCAACAAGGGTCAGACCACTTAGGGTTAATACCATCACACAAAAAAGAATAAGAGAACTAAAAAAAAAAAGCAGTCTTCTTTGAGCAAGATGCATCACACTGAAAATCTCAGAAAAAAAATTGAAATTCTATTTTAATCATTTAATAAAATATTGCGTAACAATTTTTTGTTTTGTTTTCTAATCGCATCAAATTAACGAAATGTTTCATAAGATGTAACAATAACTTATAGATGTCTATTTATTTCTGCCCTCTCCCTAACTCTCTCTCTCTCTCTCTCTCTCTCTCTTTCATTTCTATCCCTTTCTTCCTCTCTCTCTCTCTTTCTAAATATATATATGCATATATATTTATACACACACACACACATACACACACACATACATATATGTATATATATATATATATATATATATATATATATATATATATATATATGACAAAAGGGCTATCTTACCGTTTATTTCTTTAAGAATGTAAAAATGTTCGATTCTTGATGATTCTTGATAGCACCTGTTTCATGTCCCAGAATCAGTCATACAATTATTCATGATTCTGCGCTACGAAACAGGTGCTGCCAAGAATACTTAAAGAAATGAACGGTAAGATGAACAATATCTTCAAATTTGGAATATAGACCCTTCGATATGTATTTGTATATGGTCTTTAGATACATCGAGCTTCATACATTAAATTAAATAAGCATATGTTCCCATAGGCACATACACACATACACACACTATATATATATATATATATATATATATATATATATATGTATGTGTGTGTGTGTGTGTGTGTGTGTGTGTGTGTGTGTGTGTAGTTATTAACAAGTGAGGGAGCCCGGGCTTAAATATATTTTAATTCATGTAGATTACGTAAGTATTATTAAAAGCCAATTCTCTATTGAATATTATATTGTACCTAATACATAGTACTGATTTCAAAAGCTAAAAAAGAATAACTTGGGTGCCATTAGCTAGAATCGAAACTAAACATTTAGCGATCCAGCTGCGTTGGCTACCGTTTAAGCTACCGCGAGATATACATGGAAGATTTAAAATAAAACCACTTCAAGTTATGAATGAATTTGCGCATGCGCTGAAGTAATAGAAATATGTCGGCAAGTTAGAATGAACATTTTGCATATCAACTTGCCGACATATTTTTGTACTTGTTATTCATCCATTTAAACATAGATTCTCTATTGAATATTATATTGTACCTAATACATAGTACTGATTTCAAAAGCTGAAAAAGAATAACTTTGTGTATGATTACTATTTCCTGATAATTTTAGTTATGTGACTAGTAGTTTAAGTGTGTATCTGTTATATATGTTGCATACAGACACACACACGCATACGTACATATACTATCTTATTTATATAAATACTAAATAAATATTTTAATATCTAGATACATATATACAAAAATATGTATATTTATACATACATATGGGTAAAAAAAATACGATGTATCGTGTTTTTCATTCTCAAATGTATACGTATATTATATAATTATCATTAATAGTAAATAAATATTTTAATATCCATATATATATATATATATATATATATATATATATAGCCGCACTGATGAGCTGTGAAACAGCGAAACAGTACTGTATGTGGATGACTATATATATATATATATATATATATATATATATATATATATATATATATAAAATCCAAGTTATATTTTCCAGGGTCAAAGTAATCAGTGAAGTTTTAACGAGGTTAACACAAGAGTGCTCAATACCGCAGTAGGGCAAGATATACTTTTTATTTGTTTTCACATAAGCAATAATACATCGCTACACATTCATGAGCATGTTTCGGTCAGCTAGTTACTAATAACTAGAGACCTCTTCAGGCGATATAGCGTATACAAATGCTGGGTCTGTAATATATATTTAATCTGAAAAGGAAACACTAGATAAATGGATAGTCCTTATCCCGCGGAGTTTCGAAGAAATAGTTTCCTTCTCATCAGAGGGTAGGAATTAGTTAAATTCGAGATCGGATTTGCATGCAGAAGTATTTGATAAAACAAAAAGTAAGTCAAAGATCTTACTTGAAAACAAAAAAAAGTGAAGCAGAGGGAATATGGTGGAAGATAAAAAAATCCAGTAACGGTAAAATCCAAATGTTATATATATATATATATATATATATATATATATATATATATATATATATATATATATATATATATACACACACATTTCGTGTTATCTGTCGACGATTCAAATCTCGCATCCCAGTATCATGAAGTTTGACTTTTTACCACTCGGCGAACGTGACGTTCATACTTTACATACAAGATACGTTATTTTCATGGCAGGTGCTCGTCTGAACTCCAATCCCTGGCCCCCCCTCGCCAAACTTTCACGATAAACACCCGTCTAGCTGAATCCACTGTGAAAAATTTCCCCCACTCTATATCTGTGCCTAAATCAAAACGCGGATTTCATGAGCAAAGCTTCTTTCTTAGAACTGCACGCCTGTGGAACTCTGTTCCGTCTGCCTGCTTCCCTCCGGACTACAACTTGGATGTCTTCAAGTCTAATGTTAACAAATTCCTAATGCAATAACCCTTATCCATGAGTGGCTTCCGGGCCTTGATAAGTGGTGATCACTGTGTAAAAAAAAAAAAAAAAAAAAATACACTTTGTCTATTTAATGTAAACACAGTCGTTGATAGTCTAAAAAGAGTTCCGACATCCTAAAAATAGCATATTTTGGAACTTGTCTAATTTGTGACTCTTCTATCTTAATATCTCTCGAATTCTTGTAGTCACATAAAATCTTATAAAGGGATATGATATTTTACGCATCAATTTTCAGCGTTTACGTCAATAGTGCTTAATACGTAAGTAAAAATAGGTAGAAAGTTATGAAAATATATGACAATTTGAATACAAAATAATGCTACGGATTCAAAAAAAAATGCAAAACCAATAAACTTTTTTATTTTTGAAAATAGCCTCTTCAATATAATAGTCAGGGTCTGCAAGCATCATAACAATTTCCAAACAAGAAATAAGAGTAAGACGAATCTGGTTTAAGTCAAGCCCGGCTATTGGTTGATGAAAACATAAACCCACAATAAATATAATGGGATTGTTTTTTATGAAAATCGCTCCAGACAAGTCATAAAGCCACTTGAGATAAGGAACTAAAAAATAATAAAAACTAACAAAATGTATTCTGTCTCAGAAAACAGCGATTCTTCCTCCTTTGTCAGAAACATTGCTCACGGAAGGACAAAATCAGAGAAGCGACAATTAGGAAGTTGCTGAAAATAGCCCAACGTCCACTTTCTGCATGTTAAAACTACACAACACGTGTGTATACGAAAACACACGACAACGTGAATCCCATGCATTTGGCAAGTAGATTCTGCGTAGCGTAACTGTCATATATTTTCATAACTTACTATTATATATGTATGTGTGTATGTGTGTATGTGTGTGTTGTATGTGTAGCACTGATTGTTTTTAATGTTAACGATAAGTATTAGATATCAATTAATAAATATTCTCAGAATTTCGGGGGGGGGGTTAAGTTCCACAGAGCGGAAACACATTTGGACATTAAATATCTCAAAACTATTAAGAATATAAAAAGCATGCCGATATATACGCAATCATTAATATTAAAGTTAAACTTGATAAATTTAGCTTTAAAATTATGTAACTTTCATTTAACATACATAAGTCAGTAGCTATAAAGTCTTGAAATTTTCCAAGATTTCGGGAGGGCCCTATATGTTACAGGGGTATTAGCAGACACATCGTTGCCACAACAACCTATTTGAACATTCAAATATTTCAGTTTTACATTAAATATTAGCTGTCGCCATTAGCCACGAATTAAACAAAATTCCTTGAATTTCGGTTTCTTAAGCTTGAACCTTAAATTTTAGACACTTTCTAGAATAAAAATCATGGAATTGCGTTTATCAACATTAGAATAAGGATTCTACACATAAGGTTCTGTTGCATTATAACCTGTATAAATAGATATATATGTGGTGCAATAATGTTCTACTTGTAGCAGATTTTCAGTATTAACTTCAAGAGTGCTCAGCGTGAGTAGAGCTATATGGTAAGTTATGAAATGTGTGTGTATGCGTGTATCTGTGTATGGAAAGGTTGTGTGTGTGTGTGTGTGTGTGTGTGTGTCGAGACCTCATAGAGAAATAAAGAATAGGTGTATATGTATGTGTGTGTTCATGTGTCTATGTGCAGGTGTGTGTATATCTAGGTGTTTGTGTTTGCGTGTGTGTTTGTGTGTATGTATGTGTGTCGAGACCCTATAGAGAAATAAAGAATAAGTGTGTGTATGTGTGCGTGTGCGGGCGTGTGTGTGTATGTGTCTATGTGCGGGTGTGTGTATGTCTATGTGTTTGTGCTTGTGTTTGTGTGTGTATGTATGTGTGTGTGTGTATGTGTGTCGAGACCCTATAGAGAAATAAAGAATAAGTGTGTGTATGTGTGCGTGTGCGGGCGTGTGTGTCATGTGTCTATGTGCGGGTGTGTGTATATCTATGCGTGTGTGTCATGTGTGTGTGTGTGCGTCTGTGTGTGTGCGTGTTAAAAAAGAAGCATACGTAAAAATCATTGTCTAAGCCAGCCTCCATTCACCCCAGTCTTTTGTCTGCAAAAATATTTTGCTCTTAACGGGTGTGGGTTCTGGGTGCGTGAGTGTGTGTGCGTGTTGGGAGTGCAACAAGGCCCAGAGTCCGGGTGGGGGAGTGCACACTGAGGTGGATATGATGGAGCGGCGGTAGTAGCGGCGTCAGTGGTGTCGGTCGGCGCGGTTCCTCCAGACTCTGTTCGGTATGTGTACGTCAAGGGCTGCCCAGACAGAGATACGTACGCAGATTAATACAAGTGTCCAGCCAGGCACAACCTCATTCAATGTACCTTGGCACGATTGCAACAACGGCGCAACCATCTTTTACCCGCCCAAACATACAACACCATCGCCAATACCAGCTCAAAAAGTATAAAATATACTACAATAAATAAATGAAATAAAAATAAGATGGGTACAACCTTTTTAAAAGAAGAAAGAAGAAAAACTATTTATGTTTGGAAATTGCCGACAAAGATGAAAAAATAAAGGCAGTTTCTTTTTTCATGTTTCGAATAGGCTGAAAAAACAACTTGAGTGCAAACACAAAAGCTGCTTTTAAGCAAATAAAATTAACAAGAATAACAATAATAATAATACGCTAAGGTAATTTCATGTCTGAACGTACGTTATCACCTTTCACCTCTTTTAAAAATTATTATTAATAATAATAATAATAATAATAATAATAATAATAATAATAATAATAATTCTGATTTCGTTTATCAACGTCTCTTTGGAAAGGAATAGGATTCATTTCCAGAGAATTTCCCTTAATCCCGGCTTCAAACCAGGAGCTTCAAAGATCAAGGGTTTTCCTAAAGATGTTGGTGGTACCTACAATTGCAGAGGTCTGAAGGCCACCTAAAACATCAGGGATTTGTAGGTTTTTTTTCAATTGTCCTTCCAGACGACTTGATACTACTCCTAGTGTTCCAACTACGACCGAGATTATTTCAGTTTTAATCTCGTGTATACGCCTTATCTCCAAGGCCAATGGAGCATAATTGCTCCACTTCTCATTCTCCTTCTCTTTCACATTCATGTCCCAGGGTACTGAGAAGTCTACAATCTGCCAGTTTTTTTAGACCTTGTCAATGACGACCAAATCCGGACGATTATGTTCCAATTGCTTGGTCGTTATGACACTTTTGTCCCACCATACCTCTACCTTACTATCCTTCCTTGTTCTCAATTCATCACGCACTTCCTCAAACCATTTTCCAGCACACTTCACCCCAACACTCTTACACAATAATAATAATAATGAAACGCCACACGGAACCAAGTATATTGAAGCCGCATATCTATAAGTTCTCTAACCCCACTCCCACCCTTCATTACCACATCACTGAACCCCCACTCTAAAAACAACAACAAAAGAAGTGAGATCAAACAGCCAAGTAGAGTTAAGGAGGAAGGAAAGACCGAGGAGAAAAAGCTGACCAAATCTCCGCTGGATACGTGCAAAGAGAACTGGGACCTTGTGGAGACTTATTGCCACTCAAATTCCAACAAAGACCAATAGCCGCTGCCAACTAAAGAGAAATCAACAAAAGAGAAATCAATGGCAAGCAGCTGTTGCGATAATGCAAATTCATTTGCAAATACTACCGAAAACGGTGGAGACTACTGGAAATCTGGAGAGACTTGTTGTCACTCAGCTTCCAGAGAACACCACAGGCTGTTTTCAAGGAGAGATCCTTGATAACCTGTGTAAAAGCTCCTTGTGAGCCAATAATAATAATCTATATATTAATACGATAGCGTGTGTGTTATTTTGTGTGTCACGCTTACATCTTTTTTCTTTCGATTGACTGTCGTTTAATTGTTATGACCTTCCATTTCTTACCAAAAATTCTTCATAAGTTTTGCTTTCGGTTTTGATTATAGCAGACGGCACTCAATTCATCTATTATATATGTGTGTGTGTGTGTGTGTGTGTGTGTGTGTGTGTGTGTGTGTGTGTGTGTGTGTGTGTGTGTGTGTGTGTGTGTGTGTGTGTGTGCTGTTTTGAAAAAAAAACGAATGAATTTATAAAATGGTGACCAACGTTTCGTCCCTTATTGCAGGGGACATCTTCAGGATATCAAAAGGAAATGAAGATGTCCCCTGCAATACGAGACGAAACGTTGATCACCATTTTATAAATTCATTCGGTTTTCTTTTTTAAAAACAACATAACGTTAACCATTGCTGGTATTTTTATTTATTTTTATTCGCACACACACACACACACACACACTATATATATATATATATATATATATATATATATATATATATATATATATATATAATTTTACCAAGAATTCTTCATAAGTTTTGGTTTCGGTTTCGATTCAAGATCATGCTCCCAAGTCATATGGATATATTTTTTAATTTTTGAAATTACAACTTTATAATATATAAGAATCGATAGAAAATTTAGTCTATATAATATATACGAAATCTGCATGAATTAAAGTATCATATATAAATGTATTTTACTACTGGGCTACGCTGGGCGTACCTGTTAACTTAGATAAATATAATTGCAGTTTTAATAAAAGAGCTACAATATTATCAGGGCGTCTCCATTTACGCATAACATTCATAGAATGGCAACATCAATATATTACTTATGAAAAAGCCGCTGTGGATTTTCCATAGACCATGCTGCTGCTGCTGCTGCTGCTGCTGCTGATGATGATGATGATGATGATGATGATGATGATGATGATGATGATGATGATGATGATGATGATGATGATAGTAGTAGTAGTAGTAGTAGTAGTAGTAGTAGTAGTAATAATAATAATAATAATAATAATAATAATAATAATGCACCAATAATCGTAGGGCCATTAGAAATAAGCTTTAAAAATTTCGAAAAATAAATGGGAGAAATTGAAATCTTTCTGATCAACAAAATGGATGTAAGCAACCTTGTTCTACTGCGGATGTCCTAGCAGTCATTCATAACGCATATACAATACATTGGACAGGTCAGGGAAAGCTAAGGCTGTAGTACTTGATATATCTAAAGCCTTTAACAAGACCTGACATAAAGGTCTTCTCATTAAATTTTTTTGTACAATATTACCGCACGAATATTTAAAGTGAAGCATGCACAGTCCCCCGTGAGTATACAGTGAACGAGGAATAAAAAAATGACTAAGTTCAGCATTTACCTCCCCCACCACCACCACATTTAGCCCCCAAAGTCTCCAGAGAACGTCAAATCATGGTGAAAATGAACAAATGGGAGTTTTAGGCCTTAACATATTTAAATTTGAGTTCTGCATCATACAAAAAAAGAAATGACAAAGTTCATCATTTGCTTCCCCCCCCCCCATTTAGCCCCAAAAGTCCCCAAAGCCTTAACATATTTAAATTTGAGTTCAGCGCCATGCAAAACTGCTAAATAGACATACACAGACAATTTTGGACAAATATAGTAAAATAGTCCCAAAAATGGAGTGTTTTTATTAGCCCTAAAAGAGCCCCATGTTAGAGTTATCGCGAAATATAGACAAACAAAATTATATAGAAATCAGTTAGTTACAACTTTTCAGAAAGAAATCCAAGGCATCAATTTTTTTAAAGTGATAATTTTAGCCATTTTTACTCGGAAGGCACCCCTAGGGGGGGGGGATCTGGGTGTTCCCGGAAAATCCGTTCTGTTACTTTTTTTACTCATATCATGTTTAATGTTTGTGCACAATTTCAAAAAATTCCAAGGCGTAGTTATTGAGAAAAGTGCGGACAGACGAACGGACGAACGGACGAAGGCGAATTTACAGATCCACTCTCCTTTTGTCGCAGGACCAAAAAACATAAAATTAAAAAGATACAGTTCGTTCGTGTAAACCATACATTTAAAGAAGACCAAATTAATGTAGGTATGCTCTATAGCATTGATCCTTTGACCTTTGTTATTACTGATTTTCTTAAACGACTTGTCTGATGTAATCGCTTCCGAGATGGGTATGTTTGCTGATGACACCACGCGACATGTGAGCAAATCGAACGTACACGCATCCAAAGCAATGATTGAATCGTTAGAAAATGACTTCCATTCAACAGTGGAACGGAGCCAAACATGGTAGGTTATATCTAATCCTATTACAACACAGCTTATTTCCTTGGACAATTATAAAAGAATATTCCAATCAATAATTGTCAAGGCGAAAAGAACTTTATCCGAGATTTCAACATAGATAGAATATATAGCCAAGTCTGCTACAAAGAAGGTGGACTTCCTCTTCCGGGCCAGGAAATTTTTCACGTCTGCCAGTATCCTATATTTCTACAAAAAATGAAATGGAACGACTTATGGTTAATTATAGTTAAGAATTAGGAATTAACTAAAACATACCTTGTTTGTTTTAAGTACGATTCACACGGGAAATCACCGACGTCAATAAAAAAGAAATGAATTAACACGTAACCATGATTTTCGTTTTACACACAGATAAGAGAGAACGTCCGTCTTTATTTACATTTTCACACGAAGAGAAAGTAAACACACAACTCTAAGTTACTCAAACTGCTTGTGTAAATGAAAAAGAAACTCATCATCAAAGCATTAAGCAAGGAAACTGTTCACACCGTCCAAGGGAGACAACGTTATTTGTAATAACTACGGCACTAACCCTAATGTGATTTTAACCAGCTATCTCCGAAGGAGGAAATTTCGTGGAAGTATGAAATTAATTACTGTACATGCAATAATCCTTATCCCCGAGTGGCTTCCGGGCCTTGATAAATAGTGACTACCATGTAAAAAAAAAAATTCACAAGCGGTCCCCAGTCACATGTATATCCCCATTAGGGGAGATGCCAACATTAGGTTTTTTCAACTCTTGCAGGGAGGTGTCGACGTCTCCCTAGAGCGTCAGGTATTCCCAAATTTATCATCCATCTGGTATTGTCGTTATAATAAAATTTCAGTGTCTAAAATGGCGTTCTAAAGTTACATAAGATAGTGGCTAATAGTCTAGACATAATAAATTTGTATGTAGCCTCTGTTGGAGCAAACCTACGGTGCTTTGGTCCAGAGGGGAATTTCTGCAATCAAAATATTATATATGGAGATTAGAACAAACGCTTTCCTTCTCCCTAGTAGTATGACGTCACATCCGCTTGTGCATGTGTATGTGGTTTTAAGGTTCTTAATATCATAGGACAGATATGTAAATTTGATTCTTTTACTGTTTTTTTTTTTATTATTACTTATGAAATCTGTGGTTTAAAAATATAAAGGTATTTATTTGCATATTTTTTAAGGAAATGGAACCAAACAAGGTATGAAGCCACTTGATTATGTTAGAAATATCGTTCGTAGAATAAGGGGACTAAAGGACAAAATAAGAGAAACTAGGGTTACGAGGCTGCCCAAGGTTCACTTAGCTGCGTTTAGAAAGGCTAGTTTAGGAGAACAGGGAATCGAGTGTTTGACAGCTGAGAGAACACATACGAGTTAACAGGTGATTCGAATTACGGCGCCAGTAAAAAGGGGAAGTCAATTTCTACAGAGTGGAACGATAAAGTTGTCGCCCTAAAGAAAACAACACTACAGATTTATTTCCAAACTTATATTGAAAAAGTCAATTCAGGTAACTTGATTATGTAGTAGAAGCTGATATCCATTCAATTTAGCCGCCTTCAGTCTCAATCGTCACCTCCATATGGGTCCGGAACTGAGAGCATTCCTTTTCCACAAGTGTCGGCGGGAGCTGGGCGAATACTCGGCGGATGGCAGAGATCAGACTGGCTTTTTTGTTGTGGGAGGTCATGTTGGTGATGTTCTCGACGTATGACCAAACGAAGTAGTTCAGCAGGTTCAGGTCAGGGGAGAAAAGGAGCCAGTGAGAGAAGGGTACAAAGTCGTAGCGCTCCTTCTGAAGACAAGCCTGGGTCTCTTTGGACTTGTTGCCACACCCAGGGTTTGCCAGCGGTCAACTGATTACACCAGGGGATCACCATACACTTCAGTACCTCCAGGTACACTTTGGTGTTGACTTTCAAGCTGACTTCGAAGATTTGAGGTGGCATAATGTGGTACTCACTTGGAACCGAACCAAAGACCATAACTGTGGCTGGAAACTTTGTTGAGCTGTGCCATCAAGCGTTATACCGTCCGGATTTGTATTTTGAGGATGCTGGCAATGGTCCTGTTGTCATAACTTGGATCAATAAAGAGCATGAGTTATACAGCGGAGCATCTTCGATCTCGCTCGTTGAACTTCTCGGTGGAGAAACGGATCGTTCTTTTTGTGTAAAAGAAAGAAAGATGACGCATCATAACGGCGTCTCTTTTGGTTGTCAAATTCATGAGGCGTCTATTTATCAAGTTTTTTTGTCTTTCCAATCTCTGTCAAGTGGTTGGAAATCGTTGTATACGTTATGTCTTATTTAGAAAAAAAGTTTTCGAACAGTTGTACGTGGATTGGCTTTGACTAAAACTCTTAAGTTATCGTTGTCACCATCCGATGGCCGACCACTATGCTCATGATTTTCAAGACTCTCGTCACCCTCACGAAATTTCTTAAACCACCATTGCTTGGATTGTGCGAATTTGCTTTCTTTTCATCTTGTATTCAACGTTCTGAAAAAAGACATAATTGTTTTAAAACGATTGTAATTAAAACAATTAAATAGATTAATTAAAACAATTAAATAGATTAATTAAAACAATTAAATAGATTAATTAAAACAATTAAATAGATTAATTAAAACAATTAAATAGATTAATTAAAACAATTAAATAGAGTGCAAACCGTTTTTTTTAATGATCTAAACAATAAAGGTATTATAATGAAAACTTTTTTGAAAATACATCATTTGAAATCAAAATTAAAAATTCCGCAAGAACTTTCTTCTCAGCCTGATAGTATTTAATAGCCGTTGTCTGATTGTACTAAGATCTGTTTTTTGTTTGTTTGTGTGTTTGTTTGTTTGTTTTTTACAGGTGAAGTAAGGGTTAAGGTTAGGGTTCGGGTTAAGAAAGAAAGGTTAACGGATCCGTTTGCGGCCGTTTACGTCTGTTCTCTTACGCTGCAACAGGAAACTCAAGTCAAGCATTTATCACGAAGGCAGATTGCTTTTTCAGTCTACATGGGTAGGGTGGTTTATTATATACGCAGTAACCCGCTCACTACCTACCTCCGAACATATTGGAGACCAGAAAAGATGATTTCGACAAAGCTGTCGATTGCTAACTGCTTGCTTTTATTATTTGTCATCCCTTAAGCATTTTTACAGACAAAAACTGAAGCACTACGGTGAACCAATTCTTCGATCTCAACAGATTATCTCGACAGCGTCTTATCATGTAGCCAGATTGAATCTGATTGGTTTGATGATATGTAGCAAGTTGTTGCTCAGTTAATAATGACGTGTCACAGTTTTGTTCTCTCTTTTTTTCTTGTTTAACTCACCTACTTCTTATTAATAATATAATTGTGAAAGTTAATAATAAAGACAGAAAAAAGATTATTTATGGTATAACCATCAATCTGGATTTTTTTTGGGGGGTGGGGGGTATTATTTTACTTGTTTTTAGTCCAATGATAGCCAGCTTCCCAGAATTACATAAACGGATAGAACTGGTGTAGAATTATGTTGGAGCAATTCTTTGATCTCATTGGATTATCTGAACAGCGACTCACCAACTCCACACCTGGGTTCTTGTTGTGTGGATAACACGTAGCAACAGTTCGTTGCTTCTTCTAGTTATTCATTATTATTCTACCATGATGCATGATTAATAATCACATTGACACACCGGTTCTCGTTAAATCGCCAAAGTTAAGCAATGTTGGGCCTGGTCAGTACCAGATGCGGGTATTTGGGAACACCATATATAGGAGAACATCGATACCTCCTACAAGAGCCGCAGAAACCTAACCTCGTCATCTCCCCTGACGGGAATATACATGCGACTGATATGTATGCTTGTGAATTTCATACTCCCATGAAACTTCATCTTTCGGAGTAAGCCGGTTCAACTCCCCTAGAGTGAGTGCTTTTTCGGTACGGGAGGTATATTGATTAAAAGCAACACTTGTAAATGATGTTAACAGCACAAAATCACTATATTTGTTTTTCTAGATACATAATTTTTCTAGATATGCTATTTTTCTAGATGGATTATTTTTCTAGATGTATTTGTTTTTCTAGATGTATTTGTTTTTCTAGATGTATTATTTTTCTAGATTGATCAGTTTTCTAGAGATTTATTTTTCTGGGTTGAGTATTTTTCTAGGTTGAGCATTTTTTTAGATTGATTATTTTTTTAGATTGATTGTTTTTTAGATTGATTATTTTTTAGATTGATTATTTTTTAGATTGATTATTTTTTTAGATGGATTATGTTTTTAGATTGATTATTTTTCTAGAGTAATTGTTTTTGCTAAATTGATTATTTTTTATGAATTCCTTATTCTAAATTCTGTCTATTTCCAAGATGCATTCTTTTTTCAAAATGTATTCGCTAACTCAGTGTATTTTCGAAGGTGTATTTTCGAAATATATTCGGTTTTAGTTACAATCATTTTTACTCTTTCTGCTAGATGCACGGTAACCGAGAAGACTAACATGTTGCCGGTTAGATTTCCTCAAACTCCACATTGAACACAGTAAATCACTCCCTCCCTGACTTTGCTTTGCGGATAGACCCCACATTAGATGATCTGAAAATTACCCCTTCTCAGTGCATATAATAAACAGCTTGAACATCGCAAAAGCATGTGAATCCAATCTCATCCCGGCTGTACTATTAAAAAATGCTCTGTTGAGGTTGCTTCAGTCCTATCCAAACTTTACAAAACATGTCTTAAGGAATCTTGCTTTTCTGACTGCTGGAAAACTGTTTCCGTGGTACCAGTTTACAAGAATTCCGGCGAAAGAGCTGACCTATTAAATTATCGCCCATTAATCTCCTCCCGCTTTTTGCCAAAATATTTGAGTCCATAATTAACCAAGCTCTAGTCCATCACCTTACAGCTGCTAAACTTCTGACCGACCAACAATATGAATTTAGGCAATCCCGTTCTACAGCAGATATCCTAACTGTAATCTCTGAACGTATATACCATACACTTGACAGAACAGGGGAGGGTAGAGCTGTAGCCCTATATATATATCTAAAGCTTTTGACAGGGTATCGCACGATGGTCTTCTCAGGAAACTCAGATCATACAGTATCACTGGACGAATATTTAACATAATTAAATCCTTCTTAAATGTAATGAACCTAGATTGTCCTCGATGGTCGTACATCTAAACAATATGATATAAATACGGGTGTACCTTAGGGCTTTATCCTTGAACCTTTATTATTCCTAATATTCATAAATGTCCTTCCTGATAAAATTGTCTCTGAGATGGGCATATTTGCTGATGACACCAAGCTCTATAACAGGCACGAGGAGAAAAAAATGACATATATCTAAGAAATTGGCAGAAACATGGACGAAGACGTCCTATCTGTAGTAGAATAGGGACAAACATGGGCAGTCGCAATCAATGCTGCCAAGACTAAACTTGTTTCCTTCAATAATTACAAGAAACCTTCTCAACCACAAATAGCTATGGCTAAAGATACATTACCTAAAATTACTTCTTTCAAACTGTTAAGCTTAACGTTCACGGGGAACATGAATTGGAACAGATGCATTGAGAGCATTGGCAGGGCCGCTGGGAAGAAGATGAGCTCTCTCTACCGTGCTAGAAAGTTACTTACGCCTGAAAGTATCCTGTACCTCTACAAGGCAACAATTCGCCAATGTATGGAGTATTGTTGTCACATTTTCGCTGGGACATCTACTACTAGTCTCTCGCTCCTAGACAGGGTTCAAAAGAGAATAGCCAACCTGATAGGTCCTGAAATATCATCTAGGCTTCAACCTCTGTTCCATCGACGAAATGTTGTATCCCTCTGCCTGTTCTACAAGTATTTTAATGGTGGATGGTCTGACAAGCACTTGTACCCCCTCAACTAAATACCACCGACACACCTAACAAGCGGCAAAATCCCACTCCTACACAGTAAAAATCCCTAGATGTAAGAAACCCTTGTACCCTAATAGTTTATTCCCCAGAACTGTTAGACTTTGGAATTCCCTTCCGGGTTCCTGCTTTCCCAACTGTACTGACATGCAGAAGTTCAAGTGTAATGTTAACAGATATCTTGCTGTTCAACTCCCTACATAGTATCCCTGAAACTTATATCCCCGATAGTAGCCCCCTACATCAAAGTGGCACTTTATTTTGTTTGGAGTGAAAAAAAAATGTTTTGTTTTTTTTCAAAATGTATTCTGTTTTAGTTAGAATCATTTTTATTCTTCCTTCTAGATGATGCTTATTTCTGCAGATATTTATTCTTCTATGTGTTTTTTTTTTCTAGATTTATTCCTTTTCAATGTTATTTCTATGTACTAGACGTCTTCTTTCGTACAGATTATTTTGCTTGTATGTATATTTTAGAAATATTCATTCTTTAAAGATGTGTTATATTTTTTTAGATCGATTTGTTTTTCCAATGTTATTTCATATTTTCTAGATGTATTCTTTCTTTCAATTCATTTCGCTAGATGTACTTATTCTAGGTGCATTCTTTTTAGCATATGTTTCTAGACCTATTTTTAGATGTATTTAACGTATTTCTTTCTTTGACCTATTCTTCTAGATAAATTCTCTTGCCTAGATGTACTTGTTTCTCGATATATTTTTTCCGTGATGTATTCCTTTTAGATGTCATCTTTCTTCTAACTGCATTATTTTTACTAGATGGATTATTGTTTACTAAATGTATTGTTTTTTTAGGTGGATTCATTTTATTGAATCTATTCTTTCGTTCAGGAGTCTCCAAATTACGGCCCGCGGGCCAGGTCGGACCTGCCAAAGTCTTTAATCCGACTCGTGGAGCTCTTATGGAAAGCATAAAAATATTCAGGAAAACTTTTTTGAATGGAAATGCGTAAAAATAGTGTTTGTTTTTTTGTTGTTTTTTTTCTTTCATTCAGAAATAATTAAAAGAATGAAGTTTTGAAAAAACAAGTTTCACTAAAAAGCAAAGCTAATGAACAGTACAGTATAAAACACGTCCACGTCATTTTTTTTTTCGTTAATTATTTTGGCCCGCGTAGCAGGAAAAGTCAGCAATACGGCCTCCTCATTCAGAAACTTTGGGGACCTCTCTAGATAAATAATTTTTCTGTTTTCTTATTTCTACATAAATTAATTTTACTGGGTGAATTCTTTTTCTAGACGATATCTTTTATTTCGTTTACCAGATGTATATTTTGTATTCTGTTTTCTATATATATTCTTTTGCTAGATATATTCTGTTTTCCACACACACACACACACACACACACACACACACATATATATATATATATATATATATATATATATATATATATATATACATGAACAAACAGTTAATAAAATGTGTTAAAAAACACTTTGAAATGAGTTAAAAACATATTTAATCTGAAAAGGAAACACTAGATAAATTGATAGTCCTTAATCCGCGGAGTTTCGAAGAAATACTTTCCTTCTCATCAGAGGGTAAGAATTAGCAAAATGCGAGATCGGATTTTTGCATGCAGAAGTATTTGATGAAACAACAAGTAAGTCAAAGATCTTACTTGAAAACAAAAAAGTGAAGCAGAGGGAATATGGTGAAGAAAAAGGTGATTACACATGAATGGATAGTCTGGTGGAAGATATATATATATATATATATATATATATATATAGTCATCCACATACAGTACTGTTTCGCTGTTTCACAGCTCATCAGTGCGGCTAGACAGGCAACTACCTCAAGCCAGGATTGAAACCCGACCGTTTGTACGGCAGTCAAGGCTCCTAACCATTACGCTATTGGCGGCTGCTTGAACGAGTAGTGAGTTTAACGATGTTTTGATATCGTCCGAAATACCTCCGCTCGATTTGTTTACGCAAAGAGCGTCGCTTATATGCTAATGGTAATTCGTTTTTCACTTCTCAATATGCTCAACTCAATGTGAGGAGCACTATAGTCATCCACATACAGTACTGTTTCGCTGTTTCACAGCTCATCAGTGCGGCTAGACAGGCAACTACCTCAAGCCAGGATTGAAAGATTGAAACCCGACCGTTTGTACGGCAGTCAAGGCTCCTAACCATTACGCTATTGGCGGCTGCTTGAACGAGTAGTGAGTTTAACGATGTTTTGATATCGTCCGAAATACCTCCGCTCGATTTGTTTACACAAAGAGCGTCGCTTATATGCTAATGGTAATTCGTTTTTCACTTCTCAATATGCTCAACTCAATGTGAGGAGCACTATAGTCATCCACATACAGTACTGTTTCGCTGTTTCACAGCTCATCAGTGCGGCTAGACAGGCAACTACCTCAAGCCAGGATTGAAACCCGACCGTTTGTACGGCAGTCAAGGCTCCTAACAATGTTTCTTTTAAAATTATATCTACCTTTTTTATTATAAACGTTGTCTTCACTTAGCTATTTCATTTCTCCCCTGCATCCTGATATATATATATGGTCTGTTTTGTAAATGTATTCTTACTTCTAGATGAATTGATTTGTCCAGATATAATCAGTTTTCTTAGATGTCTTCAAAATATGGGAGATCTAGCTGAACCTATGTCCTGGCGTGAAATATAAAAAAAATAATTTAATTATAAACAATAGGAATTTACTAAAAAAAATTATTAAAACAATAATTTGTTTTCCTACAATAAAATAGAATGCGGAAATCGTATTCAATATTTTCGGATGAATTGTTTTTTAATGGCCTAGCAAACTATTGATGCGTGTTTACTCACGGTAGCCAAGTATTTCATGTTTTATATGTTACCTTAAACCAGCGTCAGATATTTTCTTTTGGTGAGGTTTCTATTCTTGACAGAAAATCTCTTGAATGAATAACAGACTGTTAGTTACATAGGCCGAGACGTTGATAATATAAAGACCAAGATGAGGGTAATAGTCTAAACGATAAATTATTGTATTTTTTTATGTTTAAGATAAGTTGAATAAGACATATTTGCTTGGTTGTTTATTGTATAGTTTGCTTATTACGTCATTCTCTTCAAAATAATTGTCGACTATTTTATAGTTCTTGCGTATATCAATGTTTACATGCTCGCCAAGGGCGAAGCAGGGTATTTTGTTGATAGTTTTCGCTTCCTACTAGCATCTTTATTACTGTAAATTCACCCTTGTCCGTTCGTCTGTTTTTTCGTTCGTCTGTCAGCATTTTTCTCAATAACTATGCCTTGAAATGTTTTGAAATTTTGCACAATCATTAAACATGATATGAGTAACAGAACGGATTTTTCGAAAAAAAAAAAAAAAAAAAAACTCCGGTTACCCCCTAGGGGTGATTTTGGGTTAAAATGGCTGAAATTGACATTTTTGTGCTTATTAAAAAAAAAATATGATGCGTTGGATTTTTATAAAATTTTCTAAAAAGTTGTAACTAACTGATTTCTATATAATTTTGTTTGTCTATATTTCGCGATAACTCTTGGGTGTGCCCCAGGGGCTCTTTTTTAGGGCTAATAGTAAACACTCCATTTTGGGGACTATTTTACCATATTTGTCCAAAATTTTCTCTGTATGTCTATTTAGCAGTTTTGCACGGTGCTGAACTCAAATTTACATATGTTAAGGCCTAAAACTGCACGGTTCATTTTCACTAGGATTTGACGTCCCCTGGGGACGTTTTGGGGTTAAATGGTAGAGGGGGGGGAGAATGATGGACTTAGTTATTTTTTATGCTTTGTTCACTGTGCACTCACGGGGGACCATGCATGCTTCACTTGTGTTTTTTATGTTATTAGTGGGTTTACTCCTCTTTTATTCTCACATTTCCGATTATGATTAATATGGAGCTATAATCATATCAGTATTATCATAAGAATTATCATAAGATTATCATAAAAATTATCATAAGAATTATCATGAGAATTATCATATGATTATCATAAGTGGGACTGATTTTATAGTTCGGATTATTTGGTAGTTTTTGCAAATGCTATATTATATGATAATATGTTGTTTCTTTTAAAATTATATCTACCTTTTTTATTATAAACGTTGTCTTCACTTAGCTATTTCATTTCTCCCCTGCATCCTGATCTTCAAAAAATCAGTACTAGTACACTTATTGAGCCGTGCTGAAATAATAACGTTATTATTTAGAAAGCCATTATCTACATGCGGAGAAGACGGGTTTTTGTACCTATTCTGTACTTTTAACCTTACAATTTAATAAAAACAATATATAATAAAACATCTAATTAAACTAGAAAATAATATTTAAAAATTAGCGCGGATCAATAAGTGCACTAGCACCAAAAAATGTGCTCAACTAGCGTCAGATGTTTTATTTCAGGGAGGTTTCTCATCTTGGTAAGAAATCTTTGGGGTTAATAAAAGATCGGGGGTTACATCGACCGAAACGTTTGGAATATATAAAAAAACAAAAAAAAAGATAGTGAGAACAGCAGTCTGAATAAAAATGCAAATACTAACATTCGTGTTATCTTTTCATATCCATTTCGAAATGTGGGGAATCTTTGTTTAAGGAATTGGAATGAAAATCTAACTTGACACCCATGAATTGTTTCACATGTTCCGCATTCTGCTATTATTTTTCTGTCTTCGTTGCCGACATATTTGTTGTCCGTTTCTATTTACTTCCACTTTCTTTGTAACCAAAAAACTAACCAGAAAATGTTATAAATAATTTAAGGTAACGAAAATTCGAGTTGTCATCTTGATTGATTCAAATATTCCAATTTGTTTTGCATTGTGCATTTGTTGAAGACATCTTCGTTGGAATTAGTCTGTATTTCCTCTCTTCACTCCATTTTCTCGGCGACCGACGAAACGTCTTAAAAACGTAATCTATCTATATATCTATAAAAGTGAACGTGTCTGTGTGTCTGTCTGTGTGTCTGTCTGTGTACATTTCCTTACGCAATAACTCTGTCAATTTTTAGTCTACAGACTCGAAATTTGATATACAGGGTACTGAGATTTGGAAAAATCTATGTAATCGGTTTTCGGCCAGAAATTTGGCTGTTAACGGGTCAAAGTTAAACGATTTGACCTTTGAGAACTCTACCAAACTTCTCCGACAATTTTGGATGTAAACACTTGAAATTTTAGATATAGGTTATATTGATGGTTGAATATTGTTTGCTCATTTTTATATTAAATACCAATCCCTATTAATCTAAAACTAAGCATCGATAATACATAGTTCGCTGCACCTTATTATAACAAAGGTCCATATAAAATTGCAACCAGATCATCCCAGTAGTTTCTTAGAACAAGTGGAACGGACAGACAGACACACGAAGAGAAATCTAATATATAACCGGCTATATGTCTGTTTGTCCGTCTCCATAATTTCAAACTCTATCTTTTCCGAAATTAAAAGTCGCAGAGCGGTGCTAGGGTCCTCAAATGAATGGATTTTTTTATGCATCGTTCTTTTATGGATGTTTAGGCGGTTAAAATATTTTTAAGGATCACAGAAGAATTAAAATTGAAAAAGAAATGTATTCATTTTGTACATTCATTTTAGTATATTTTTCATTTTTAACTAGTTCATATGCATGCCATGTTAGTACAGTGGTAACATCGCCAGCTTTGAATGGTGTAGCTTTGCTTTCGGTTTAGATTCTAGCTAATGGCACTCGAGTACTTTTTTTTTTACTTTTGAAATCACGACTCTAATAATATATAGTAATATATAATAATATATCTTGATAATAAAAATATCATAAGCATATTTTACGAACGGGCAAAGCTGGGTGAACCTCCTTGCTAGTATAATATAGATTTAAAATAAAACGTATTTCATTTTTTTATATATAAAAATGAAGCGTGAATGCTGACTCTCAATATTATTGGAGTAAAGTAAAATTTAAATATATTTCCTTTTTTATAGCAAGCGCCAACTCAGATCCAACATGAATAAATTCAAAATAAAATGTATTTCTTTCTTATAAATATCACGAATCAACACAGACCTTACAATATTATTGATATGAATAAATTAAAAATAAAATGTATTTCTTTATTATAAATATCACGAACCAACACATACCTTACAATATTATTGATATGAATAAATTAAAAATAAAATGTATTTCTTTATTATAAATATCACGAACCAACACAGACCTTACAATATTATTGATATGAATAAATTAAAAATAAAATTTATTTCTTTATTATAAATATCACGAACCAACACAGACCTTACAATATTATTGATATGAATAAATTAAAAATAAAATGTATTTCTTTATTATAAATATCACGAACCAACACAGACCTTACAATATTATTGATATGAATAAATTAAAAATAAAATGTATTTCTTTATTATAAATATCACGAACCAACACAGACCTTACAATATTATTGATATGAATAAATTAAAAATAAAATTTATTTCTTTATTATAAATATCACGAACCAACACAGACCTTACAATATTATTGATATGAATAAATTAAAAATAAAATGTATTTCTTTATTATAAATATCACGAACCAACACAGACCTTACAATATTATTGATATGAATAAATTAAAAATAAAACGTATTCCTTTCTTATAAATGCCAAGCGCGAACAACGACTTCATAATATGTTGTATGAATAAATTAAAAGTAAAGTAGATTTTCTTTTCATAAATGTGAAGCGCGAACGCAAACCTCACAATATTATGATTATGAATAGATTAAATGTAAACTTATGGAAAAGCCTATATGTTGACGCATTATATACATTTATATATTTTTCATTCGTTTAAAAGTGGCTAAACACAAAAAAAAAATATCATTCTTTCTAGCTACTTGGCTTTTCGGCTAATATAAAAGTGTAGTACCTGTTCTACACAATATCAACACTTATTTGATGTCGGAAGTTTAATATAATTACCTCCCTATAAAATTTAATGCTAAAAGTGTTTTTAAAGAGTTATCATTTTTATGGAAATCGCTTAAGACAAGGCATGAAGCCACTTGATGTAGGGTGATAAAAAGAACAAAAGATGATCATTGCAAAGACAGGAGATGCCTACTGACTTTAGGTTTCGGTAGAAGGAAAACAGTGAGCAGGAAAAGAGTTCCACAACCTTGCAATCCTTGGAAAGAAACAACTGGAATAGGAAGCTGTATTATGATGAGGTATCAAAACAACGAATTGATGGAGACCTGTAAATCAATGAATCAAACGAGCTGGAACAAAGGAAGCAGAGGACAGATCAGACAATTCTGAGGAACACATGACATTATAGTATTTATAGAAAAGACTGAGACAAGCAACATCACGTCTGTGAAAGAGAGAGGTTACATTGAAGAAGAAAGTGTAGGGCCACTCAAATTACAGATACGTTCTTGCAATATATCATGAATCTTCAAATGATACACAGATTCATCAGTCCAAATATGACAACAGTACTCCAATCATATGTGATAGTAGATTTGTAGAGATAGAGAATAGCTGTGGATGTGAGAAATTGTTTAGATCGATAAAGAAACCCGATTTTATGAGAATCAGAAAAAGCAATTGATTTAATATATGGACTCCAAGAAAAATTTGACGAGAAAGAAAAACCAGGAAGTTTTAGAGTCGATTTCTCATCAAGAACATGGCTATCCATAAGAATCTCAAGAAGAAAAAGGATTCACCTTCGATTGAAAGACAATAGCTGAGTCTTAGTAGGATTAAAAAACTCAAGCTATTTTCTACCCTAATACATAACTGAACCTAGATCAACTGCTAGATCAACTGCATATTTCAACTGATCTTAGGAAGATAGGTGAGAAGCAATACCAGATCAAAATGATGGTGTGATCAGCATAAATGTTGATTTTCTGAATAATCTACTTTGGAAAAAAAAACAGTTGGACGTAAAATAGAACCCTGGGGTCACCGGCATTAATAGAAAAAGAAAACGAGGATACCCCATCAAGAGTTACTTACAAGCTTCGATCAGAAAGGAAATACCTAACAATGTCAAGAACTTTACCGCCAATATCATAAACTTGAAATTTATGTACAAATCCAGAATACCATACTCTGTCAAATGCCTTCGGAATATTAAACAGAATGATTCTACCCTCTCCTGAATTATCCATAAACCGACAGAACGTTTCAGTTACAACAGTTAATGGATCAGCTGTTGAACGAAAACAACAAAAGCCATACTGAACATTATTAAAGAAGCCCTGAACGAGCTTGCTGTTTATCAACGTCTCAAAAACTTTGCTAATAACAGAGAGAAGGACGATGATTACTTGGGTCAGATCGATCACTAGTATTTGTAATGATAGAGATACTTCCGAGAAGGAAAACAGGACAGAGACAAGCAGAGATTGCATAATGCTTCTGTGCATGTGTGTGTGTGTATGTGTGTGTGTGTGTTTGTATATGTGTATGTGCATGTGTGTATGCGTGTGTGCGTGCGTGTGTGTATGTGTATGTGTGTGTGCGTGCACGGAATGGTCTCTATCAAACTATTCTATCAATTTTTGGTCTTACAGACTGGGTTTGCTAGTCAATCAATCAGATCCGTTGTTATTCACACACCCATTTATCGTAGTTAATTGGAGCGCGTTTATCAGGCAAGAGTTCACTTAACGTCTACTTCACCTGTTTCTTTGTTCTTTTCGGCGGGGATGGGTTTCTCTTTTCTTTGTATTGGAAAATGTCCTAGTTTGAATCTGGATGTTTTTCACTTTTTGTTTAATACTGGTGTATTTGTTTGTGTATTTGTTTATTTCTTAACAAAAGAATAAAGTCACTTTTAACAGAAACAGGATTTTGCTTTCATTTAAAAATGTAGGGAAAATTGTGGAAACCAAAAAGTGGCTTACCGTTAAAGCGCCCACGCGCATGCGTGCGTGCATCATGTGAAATCAAGCTGTTGATGGGAAGAAGGAATCAAAATGGCGCGCCACAACTTTTATAACTAGCAGTTTTACAAACTGACGCAAAATCTCGCTATTCATGTGCAAAATCTCGTTGCTCGATTGCATATAAGGCGCGCAGCGAATGCAGACAGACTGTTGTTGAGAATCCTTGGAGACTAATGTGTTACTGAGTCACTTTACTGTCGAGCCTTTTTTTATCATTATTATTTCCTTCCCTTTTTGTGTTACAAAAAATAAAATGAATACATAAATCACAATGCGGGATTAATCTATTCTAAACTTAAATTCTATAAAGCTGAAAATCGGTACAAAGTTAAATTTGAACATTTTAATCGCAATGTCTTGTCCACAATAAGTATCGTCGATAGCTAACCTACCTTCTCTTTCTTTTTACTGTAGACATATTTGTCGCTAATATTTTAAAATAAATAAACTGTACGTTTTAAGACTTAAATTTATTTTATTTATTGAAACGGTGTAAACATTTTAAGAATACATACACTATTTCTTTGGAATATTATTTGGATTATTCGGACTATTATTCTCATCTTGTTATTTTCACTGTGTTAAGGCCGATGCTGTTGAAGATGTCTTCAGTGAGCGTTGGTGCATGTTTAAAACTTTAGCCGCCGAAACATTAATATCTATTCTTATATACGGCTGATGAGGCCAATCGCTAGCAGTGTCAGAAACTGACATTAAAAATGCGTGATAAAAAATTTATTTAATAATTCGACCTCCTATCTTTCCAAGCTTATAATTAGTTGAAAAATGTAATTCAACACCTCATTTTTTTTTCAGTTAAAGGAGTAAAGACCAAAATTTTTTTTAAAAATTAACAGGTTTAATAGCAAATTATGCAATATTTGTTTTTCTAAATCGGTTTTCTTTAAAAAAGATTTAAAGAAAATGTATTTTAACTTGCTTCGATAAAATATATGTATATATAAATGGCCAAAAATTCACTTACCTATAAAAAATACTATTCAATGGGTACTTCCATTCTTCATTGATAAGAATTTATCCATATTTATATTTTAAATTTCATGTATTTTTTAAATAAAAGAATTGTTTAAACAACTATTTGAAACCCCACCATTACGTAAGCATTATTACAGTGTTTAGCCAAACGCCAAACCGTTGTTTCTTTTTGTTTTGAACTATGGATGAACAGAAGGACGTTAAAACCACATGTTCGCGTTAACCATCTAGCTTTGTGCGTGAAGAAATTTGTGTCTCCAAAGTTTTTGCCTTAGAAAAAAACAATAATACATGAGTTTTTGATTTAATATATTTTCTTTCCACTTCATGGAGTGTTTTTTTTTAATATCTAAAAAAAAAAAAAAAAAAGAAAACATTGAATGAAATAGAAATAATTTTTGTAATGAAACAAAACTTTCTGTGCACTATAAGAAGATTATAAGGTTCAATTTAAAAAAAAAATCAACGTGGTTTAAAAAAAAAGGTTTTAAACTTTGGACTTTACAGGTAAATTGGCCAATAACTGTATTTTTTTTAATTAGCTTATTTTATTTATTGATCTTTTATCTTATATTTGTGATATATAAATTTGAGGTGGAAAAATTAATTATTTTCATTTTAATAGACATTTACAAATGGGGGGGGGTGATCTTTTTAAAAAAAAACCTTGTCTAGAATATTATATTCGGTTTATTGGAAAGAGCATAAAATTTCACATTGAACTTGAAAATATAGTAAAAATTGAACCAATAGAAAAATTTTGATAGATTTTTAAAGTTTAAAAATTGAAAAATATTTAACTCGTAAAATTCAATTGATTTCATTACGTAAACAAAATGGCTGCATGAAGGCACGCAGGCACTTTGTAAACACTGTTTTAAAAAAATATATTTCTATTATTTTTTAAACGACTTTAATAGTTTATTTTTGGAAGTATAAAGAAAATAAACAACCCACTTTAAAAGGAGAAATTACGAGTTTTTTATATTTTATTCGCAGTTTTTTGTTAGGGGTGTCAAAAATTCCCCAAAAAATTCTGACACACTTAGCCAATCGCCAAGTCTATAAGAAAACTGTAATGGAAATATAATTCGAAGAAAAAGAAATAATACGTAAATGATGAAACGGGAAATAATTTATACTTAAAACGTGAAGAGTTACTTCCCTTGGAAATGGGATGACAGTTTGTTCTAATTCTATATCTTATGAGTACTGGGAATCAGCAACAGTAGCCTTGCCGTTTAACAACGGTGGTGACCACGATTCTCCAATGCGGGCGGCTATCCATAGTCCAAAGCTTAACTTTTCATACTGTCCGGCCCAATACCTTTCTACTATCCGGTCCATCATAATGCATCTTGGTCTACCTTACTTTTTCGATATTTGCATTCTACCAGTCAATACTAGATGCTCTATAGGCACCTCCAAAATTCACCACTGTATTAAGCCCCCTCCTATATGTAAAACGATGTAACTTTATTATAAATTAATATTATCAATATAACTTTTGTACCATTTAAAAGAAGGGAAAAGTAAACTAGCAACCATCTTCTTTTTTTTTTAATGTTTCATCGTACGAAAATAATGAAATTGCGAGACGAAAATTGTTTACATAATTGGCGCTTTAAAATAAAGTTCCCATGTAGTAGACATTCCGAACGTGAAAACATACCCGTGTTTAATAAATCTAGCAAAAATCAACTAATGGTCAGATTTTCGTGAAATTTTCGATACTTATCCATTTTAGAATGAAATTACATATAAAATGCAGTTTCCATAAAATATACGAGGGGAAATATTTTTTAGTCCGTGTAAAGTATTTATTTTTTTAAAAATTTAAATACACGTATTGAACAAAAACTTACCTTGAAGTTGCAATTCAAAAGATGATATACATTTAATATCATGATGCTTTTTTTAAATAGCGTTTTTTTTTTTTTCTAATTAATATATATTATTATCAGCTAAATTGCAAAGAAAAACAAACTTTCTAAAAATTAATTAATTTTTAAAAGATTGAAACGATTAAAATTCCATTATTTCCAAATGTTCCGTTACAACATGGATTTTTAATTGTTTAATTTTTTTTTAAATATTAAGTTTTAATATAAATATGACTCTTGCCAACTATTTTATCGCCAAATTAAAACCGATTTAAAAATGCTATTGCACAAATATTAGACATTTTATAGACGACTCTTAAATTTGTTTGCCTCTTTTTACCGAACAAAAATATGGAAGCCGGCAGTTAATCAAATGAACACTCGCTCAAAACCGTATATGATATTTAATATAGAAATGTTTATAATATTATTAATCATTAAACTGTGTAAATCTTAAACCCTAACAAAATTATAACAAAGATTAATTAATTGCAGTTAGAAGAAGCTAAACAAAGGTTTTAAAAAATCATTAAGTCGCTTCTGCTTTTCCATAGTTTGTATAGTTAACGTCTGACGTCGCGGAATCATACATACTTCTTTTTTTTTTTTTTTTCACATTCGTTTGGCAATGACTAATGTTCTATGCTTCTTTGACAGTAAATATCTCCTAAGAAAGTCATTTGTCTTTTCATGATAGTTTTCATCAGCATTCGTTTAGTGCATCTAGATTTAGTTCGTATTTCTTTGTTAGAAATGTGATCTTTTCAAACGACCTCTAACATTTGTCTCACAAACCAAATTTCTGCGCTATTAATGCGTTTCTGCATTTTAAGGAAGATAGTCTAGCTTTCACAACCATATAACAAGACAGACTAAACATATGCCTTAAGAATGCGTTGTCTAGTCTTGAGCATGGTGGCATTGGAGCATAATACTGAGTTAAGTTTGATAAATGCTTGTTTATTCGGAGTTATATTTCGATTTTATATCACAGCACGATAGTCCTGTAGATGATTTAACATAAAATGAGACAATTTTTAATTTTGTTCAACGATACTGATTTTTTTCTTTCTTTTTCTTTTTTTATCACACGCTCCTGTTCCAAACTTGTGGTCATGGACCGTCATCAATAGACTGCATCTTTTGCACCAAGCGGTCGTAATTTTTTTTTTAAGTCATATAAAAATTTTTTCAGGGAACATCTTTAATTAATTTTTGTTTAAATAATTTTCAAAATAAAATTAAAAATCAAGTAAAAATTCAATTTTTACTTGATTACTAAAACTCATCAAATAATTTCAGTTTAAAAAAATATTTTTAATTTAATTATTTTTAATGAGTAATCATTTCTATCGATTTTGAAACTGTCTAAATTAAACTTAACACATCATTTATGACCATTTGGTGCAAGACAGTTCACTGATGGCGGCCCATGGTCACAAATTCAGAAGAGGGGCGTATAGTAAAGAAAATTAAATATTGCCTTTTGTCCCAATCCAGAGAGCCTCCTTTGCGGTGATTAGATTTTACTTTCTAGTAACTCTGCCCTCGTGGGGAGGCAAATGAATAGAGATTATTCATTAATCTTTTTACTAGTATTTTCATACAAACGTTGGCAATCACTCCAACAACCTAGGAATCATCAGTCTTTTTCTATCTGAATGGGGCATAGTTCCGGTTAGGTTAGGTTTACGTGCACCCTCCAAAGTAGTACATCCTCTTTTGAGGGGGGTTTGATTTATTCCCAATCGTCGATTTTAATCTTCTTTTGCGATCATTAGAACTAAGCTGGTCTTTAAGGCTTTTATCAATAATTCTTGTATCATTTCTCTCCCTACTGCACATGTCCTTAACCATCACTGGACAGGTTTCACTTCTATACACCATCAGATTGCACAAACATATGCTTAATACGTTTTCTTAATCAACAACGGCAACACTAATGGATGAACTATTAGAAAATGACATTCAGTTTGTAGTAGAATGGGGCAAAAATGGGTGGCACATTTAATGTTACCAAAACAAAACTTTTTTCTTTGAAAAATTATAAGAAACCATTCAATATATCTGATAGCAACATTCTCAAGAGGCCAACATTGAAACTACATGGCCTAGCATTCACAAGATCATAAATTGGAATAAATACAAAGAAAATAGTGCCACGCCTGTTGCAAAGGTGTTTTTCCCCTTCTACTGGGTTAAAAAACTTCTTACTCCTGCCAGTAGCTTATATCTCTATAAAATAATGATTCGCCCAGGCATTGAGTGTCGTTGTCATAGTTGAACTAGTGTAAAAACCACTAGCCTCTCCTTCTTGGACGAAATACAAAAAAGACTATTTAATATATTAGGCATTGCTCCCTATACTCATTTTACAAGTACTTCCATGAAATGTGCTCCGACAAACTTACTGCACTTGTGCCCCTCAACGTTAACATCCTCAACAAATCTGAGAAGTAACAAAATCCCAACCCTGAATGTAGAGATTATTATTAGTACATATAATATGCTGTTAAGTCGGTAAGGTCCTTTTATCTGGCTAGAAAACATCTCATCCCTGCCATCATTCGCCTATGTAGGAAGCATTGTCGCCACATCTGGGCTGGTACACAAAACATTAGTCGATCCCTCAAGGAGCCAAAAGATAAATTTTTGACAATAGGTTCCGCACTGGCAGCAGATCTCCAACCCCTGTCGCATCACCGCAGTGTTGCATTATCACGCATGTGCTTGTTTTACAAGTATTTCCACAGAATGTGTTTTGATGAATTGTTCTCTCTCAATGTAAATATTTTGGATCCACTCATCTTGCAGTAAAACTACACGTTTTCTTTGTAGAGGTTCTAATTATATAGCCGACGATTTTCTACTATAATAACTTCTTTCCTTACACTTCTTGCCTTTGGAATTCCTTCCCCGATCCTTGTTAACCCGACTGTATTAACATGTACAAATTCAAATAGAAGTTGCTACACAACTTCCCACTGAAAATGCCGCCTAAAAACATTACCTGAACTTTCTCTATCCATTCCTAATTACGGCTGACAAGGGCAATCGCGCGTTGTGTGTATAAAAAATGGTAATTAAAATCATTTGATTTGAAGAAGGGGGGGGGATAATGAGAAGGGAGATAATTTACTCTTATACTATTCAGAGTTACTTCCCTTGAATGCGAAGGAGGTAATAATTTTAACAAGGAAAAAGCAATTTTCTTTGCCTTTTCAATAAGAGTAAAGCGTAGTATTTGTTCTGATACTACATTTCATCTTGCTGTTCGAAGTCAGTGAAGAAAAAATTCTTTTTTTTTGTTTTTGTTACTGGGGGAGTTTTTTTTTTTTTTTTGCTCTAATTTTTTGTAACAATAAAAACTTACCAACCACAGAATACATAAATGTGTTACACTGTTGTTGCGCTGTTTTATTGGTTTGTCTCGATTTGGTGTTTGATTGGGCATTTAGAAGCATGTTATATTTCCAAACTTTTTGGATGGGGATTTGTAATTTGCATTATTTTCAATTATTCGGATTACTGGAATGAGTTCGAAAAAAAAAAGTCTTTCACTCTAAATAAAATTGCACCAGTATTTTTTTTTTCCTTGCTTCTCTTTTAGATCACTAGAACTGATAACATAATATATATATATGTATATATATATATATATACGGGGTGTCCACAAAGTCTGACTACATTATGTAGCCAGACTTTGTGGGCACCGTGTAGATTATGTAGCCAGACTTGTTCCTTGCTAATAGAGTCAGATGGTTTTGTGGCCAGGTTCGAATCTCCCAACCAGTTGTAATCATAACTCCCTGCATTGATAGATTTCTGAAAGGATGAAACATTAATGTCCATAGGTATTAAAAAAATTATCATAGTAATAATTTTATATATATATATATATATATATATATATATATATATATATACACAGGGTGCCCATAAAGTCTGGCTATATAATATAGTCAGACTTTGTGGACACCCTGTATATATATATATATATATTTAGGCTCATTACCGCAGGGTTAGGAGTATTAGAAGCCGCCATTGAAAACTTGAATAAACATCTGATTATATAGACTGTCTCTGTTTCGAAGCTTATAATCAATATGAATATGTAATTTCAAACGGTTATTCTGTTTTGTTTTTTTTTCAATAAAATGAGGAAAGACCAAATTTTAAAATAATGAAAGGTTTAATCGAAAAAATACAATTTTTTTTTTCATCGGTTTTCTTAAAAAAAGATTTCACGAAATTCAACAAATTTTAAATGTACCAAAATCTATTAAGTATATATAAATGTCAAAAAATCACTTACCTGTAGAAAAAACATAAGCAATGGCTGGTTCATTTATAAGAATTGTCCATATTTATATTTTATATTCCATGTATTTTCTAAATGAAAGGATTTTTTAAAGTGAGGGTCATAGAAAATCGTATTTTTGTAACGCGTTTTATGCCATAATTGCTAATTTGCAATTTATCAAATACGGACTGGTCAAAAGGACATAATTAATGTCTCTTTTTTATTGCGTGCTGTTAATCAAAATTAGTATTTTTGGTCCTCCGTAGTCCAAAAAAAAAAGTACACATTCACTTATAAGTTTTTCCCGTTAAACAAAAAATCCAGTCGACCGATTTTTTTTTTTAATTCTCTTAATAAAATACACGAGCTTTTGATTATTATATCTTATTTCTACTTTATCGACTGGATTTTTTTTTAAATATCTAAAAAAAGAAAACATTGAATGAAATAGAAAAAATTGCCGTCATGGTCCGGTATTTACTTGACAATATAAGCATAACATGAGGTTTCATTAAAGAAAAATCAACGTGGTTTAAAAAAAAAAGGTTTTACACTTTGGATTTTACAGGTAAATTTAAAAAAAAAACACCTTTTTTTTAAATAGTAATATATTATTTATTGATCTTTTATCTTCAATTTGTGATATATAAAACGTTGTTACAATAAATTAATTATTTAATTTTTAATAGAAATTTCAAAATGGGGGTTGAATTTAAAAAAAACAAAACTTTTGTCTAAAATATTATATTCGGTTTATTGGAAAGAGCAGAAAATTTCACATTGACCCTGAAAATATCGTAAAACTTTCGATATATTTTTAAGGTTTAAAAATTGAAAAAAAAATCGCTCATAAAATTCAATTGATTTCATAAGTAAAACAAAAATGGCTGGTTGAACGCGCACCAGCACTTTGTAAACACTGTTTTTTAAAAAATAATCTTTCTATTCATTTTTTAAACAACTTTAATACAGAAAATTAACAACCCACTTTTAAAAGAGAAATTACGAGTGTTTTATATTTTATTTGCAGTTTTCTGTTAGGGGTGTCAAAAATTCCCCCACAATTCTGATACACCTACCGCAGGGTCCCGATTTCGAATCTCGCTAGATTCAGTCATTTTGATGAGTCGTAGACGACAAAACACGTGTCAGTGGATAATTATATTTAATATATATATATATATATATATATATATATATATATATATATATATGTAATTCTGGGATTTCATGTTAATATTAATCTGATTACAGGTTGAGCACAAATGTTTGAAAGACGGTGTACACTAGTGTACAATAATGCCAAATATCTTAATTTATTTTTGTTTGTTTCTATTTGCATGCTTCCCCACGAGGGCAGAGTTAGACACAAGGACGGCTGTAATAAAGGGAAAATCCAAATCCCTAAAAGGAGTACTCTGCAATGCAACAAAAATTTTAATTGTCTCAGTCTAGAAGGATTTCTCTTCACTGGCTGGCACATTTATATTGAAAGTTAGGAAGTGAAATGACTGCTTGGCATCATCATCATTCTTTTTCTTTTTTTTTTTTTAGAAGAGAATTTAGAATGCTGAAACAAACGCAACTGAAAGGAATTGTACTGCGACGACTGTTATTGTTGTTGTTGTTTAACTAAGGTACTTTCTTTTCTTTTGTTAATGTTAAAAATCTTAATCTTTATTATTATTATTATTATTATTACTATTATTATTTCAGTTCTTCTGCAACTTTCATCGCATTTCAACATTTTCTTTTAATAGTACAACTCCTCTAAATTGTGTTGGTTTCAGACTCCTAAATTCTCTTCTGAAAACAGTGATGAATTGTTTAGTCAAACAGAATTATTTCCCTTACATAAGCGGCTGTCTATAAAGAATCACCATAAAAAGTTGAGGGAATGTTGGCGTGGGTTTAATTAGAAAGGGGAAATAATTCTTGCTTACAAAATATACGGAGTTGCTGCCCTTGGAATTAAATGTTAATATTACATTTGGAAATCGTGAAATAAACTGATCAGAAACGTAAAATCCAAGCAAGAAAAAAGTAATTGCTAGTAACTATTAATGGAGGGTACTATTACTATTATAGCTTTTGAAAAAAAAAAAAAAAAAAAAATTGTTCGGTGTAGGTGTATAAAAACGTAGCAGTTTTGCGCCGCGGTATGAAAACTCACTCAACGTATGTTTATATATGCTATTTGACGTGTTTACAAACGACTAACGCCATGTTTAAACAAAAACAATTATTACAGCTCTGACCTTTTTAGATGAGGACTGATTGTTTATGTTACTTGTTTTGATTAGACTATTGTTCTCATCTTTCCTTCATGGAACGAAGTCAAAAGAATTGACAGGGATGCAACATGGTGGGTCAGACGACTGAAAGAAGCAGCACATATGCTAAAAAAAAAAAAATAATAATAAAAATACTAAGCAGACCAAGCTTAAAAATTAATAGCATTTTGGAACCTCTAATAAGAGGAAAAACAAAAATTGCACACCCTTAAAATTTCGACGATGAAAGGGAGATAATCCTTTGCCGATCTTTATTAGAATTGCCTCCCCCTTAGTCAACCAATGGTTTTCACATACAAAACCAAAAAAATAAACAAAGAATTTGAAAATATCTAAGCCATTAATTTTTCTCTTTTCTTTTCCAAGACAGCAACCAACATGCCTGACGACAGTTAAAGGTGACACCAACCGAAACGTTGCACAAATCACACTCATGATGAAAACAATATCTAATCAAAACAAGTAATTAAAAAAAAAAAAAAGTATAAGTGATATCCTTTAAATTTGATCACACTATATTTAATACTTGTTTTCTTGAAAACCCACAGGAAATTTATTTACATGCTTAATAACATAATTGTCCTCCATGGTAATCTAGCAAAAGCTGTTTGCCCCTCACAATTCAAAAGGTTACCAAACTGCTTTGGGTAGAATTGAAACCGCTATCTTCAGACAATGCTCACCTGGAATTATAGAAGACTCATCTCAAAGGATTCCAAAAAATAAAAAGAAATGATTTAAAACTTCAATGATGTTTCTGTGCTCATCTGTTTCATCTTCTCTTCTGGCTGTGTCGTTATCACTCACATTGGTTGCTCCAGTGGCTCACAAGTAAAAAAACAAAAATAAACAACTCCAAACAGAGAAATGAAATACTCTGACACTTTCTGTAAATATTAATTGTGCTCTTAGCATATGTGTGACACCATCAACACTTTAAATGCTAACGTCAACATTTTAGTTTTCTGTCATGTTTGGCAGTCGGTTAATCAATTCATTTCTTAATCTGTTCTGAGCCGCAACTTGCCTTTGACTGATTCAAACTGGCAACTGTTGTCAATGGTCACAAACTGAAGAATGTCCGTAAACTGCAAACTGTCGTAAACTGTCACAAAATTTACTTCCTGTCCTCAATTATGCTGTCATCTCCTAACTCTAAAAATATTAACCTCTATGGCCAGTACTTGTCCCAGTTATGGCCATATTTTAAATAAGCATCCTATTTTTTAACACCTTTGTGTGCCTTGGTTATCCTAAATTGTCTTTCTTCCAACCTGACTTCATATACTTTTGTTCTACTAATCAACTATTTCGTCTTTTTCATTTTTCCTGTTTTTTGTTAAATCACTGGGGAAAAGGTGGGTGACATTGATAGTATCATGAATGCATTTAATTCCATCAATACTAAATTTCTGATGAAGCACAGTTGATATGCTCCTTCTTGAAGTTTGCTTGTTTGTTAAATGACAGAGTTTACGGAGATTGTGTCTCAGGATCATCTTGCGTAAAGTCCTCATCAGTTGTGAAACTTGCAAAATTGCAGGTATGGAGTGGAGAAAAGTGGACCACGGGTTTACTTTCAGTTACTTTTCCTTATTTTATTCTTTAGGCCTTACATTCCATAAACAATGTTTCTGACAAAAAAGGGGAAGAATTGTTGTTTTCCGAGTTAGAATTCATCCATATTTGTTGTTGACTATACCGTGAAGTGTTTTTTCTATTTTAGCTCTTTACATCAAGTGGCTTCATGACATCTTGAATAATTTCCATAAAAAAAATTTAAAAAAATAAAAAAAATGGTGGCAGAAACAGAGAGCAACAAAGCCCACCAGTTGCACATGAAGTTAAGGAAGGTTTGACCCAGAACATACAAAGGGATTGTGCATGTGCAGAAGCATTGTTAATATTCTTACCCTTCTGAGTTGTGGGTTTGTGCATGACGTGTATTTACAACAATGATACCAGATCCTGACGCTGACAGCTCCTGGATTTTTGCAAGGGTCCTGTTAGCCAGGTTGCGGTCCTAATACTGCAGAGTGCTAGACCTGTCCACCATGGGTAGCCTGGCCAAGAAGATAAGTGTGAGATAACCACATTACCACTACTCCTACCACAGTGAGAACACGTTGGATTTTAGTGGAGTGCAACTGCTATAGTGTTGCGTGGGGAACATTCAAGAAGCTGCTGCTAATCTTTACATCTAGACACGTTTCCTTCAAAAGATGGATAGATTGACTGATTAATGATGAGGAATACTATGAGAGGATTGAAAATCTCTAAACCTAAAGAACAACAATTTTCCTTCCTTCATAAGATATGGTACTTGTACAGTTTATGAGCCATACTATTTTTGGGGTAGGATTTTCAAGTTAAATTTAAGTTTTCATAGTCCTTTTTGTTTATTAAATTGTTAGGTGAAAATGAAGAATAGCCCCACCTCCTCATGTTAAGAATGGCTTTCTAAATAACATTATTTCATCACGGTTTCTGCACAGACCATAAAAATCATCACTCATGGAATGTAAGGACGAATGAACAGAATAGGGAAAATTAGAATAACAAGATTGCCAAAAGTAAATCCAAGCTTCACTTCCTCCTTTCCAATAAAATTCCTCCCATTGATTTAATATTCGGATAAAATATTAGGTGGGCCCAAATTTTCTTTTAAAGTGGATAGTATAATGGAATTCATTTTCCACATTTGATCTGCTAATACTGAGAATGTCTGTGATTTGTCTGGTTGTCAAACGGCAATCCTGTTCAACTACGGCTTTCACCTTATTTTTGATTTAGGCACAGATAAAGAGTGGGGGAAATTTTTCACAGTGGATTCAGCAAGACGGGTGTTTTTCGTGAAAGATTGGCGAGGGAGGGCCAGAGATTAGAGCTCAGACAAGCACCTACCATGGAAATAATGATAAAACAAGGATAGGCTCGCAATGTCTATTCTGTGGGAGAGAGGTTGCAGGGTAGAGAAAAGGGCATCCCCTACTAAGCCACAAAGTCTATTTTGTACTCTGTCAAGGCAGGATAGGCTGTTTTTAGCAGCTCCTGCCCAGATATGGCAGCAGTATTCCATCCTTGGACGTACTTGGCTTTTATATAGATAGAGAATTGCATCAGTAGTGAGATATCTTCTGGAGCGGTAGAAGGATCCTACCATCTTTCCAGCGACCTTGGCAGCAGACTTGATGTACGCGTTCCATTTCAGATCAGAAGTAAAGGTCAAACCCAGAAGCTTGTCAAAACACGGGGCTTCTCCTAAACGAGAGCCATCCATTTCAATTGATGCCAGATGGGGATCACAGCGTTGATGATGTAAGGATAGGAGTTTGGTTTTAGATGCATTAAAGGTAACCAACCACGTCTTCCCCCACTGAACCACGCGCTCGAGATCAGAGGAGAGAGAATCAGAGAGAACTTTGTCATTTACAGCCTTTGATGTGTTGCCGTAGATGCTCGTGTCATCAGCATAGATGTCAACGAATGATTTAGGTATGTGTTTAGGGAGGTCATTGATGTAGATCAGGAAGAGAGTTGGGCCCAGGATTGACCCTTGAGGGACTCCAGCATTAATACTGCAGGCCTCTGATTTTTGTCCATCGACCACTACTCTTATGAGCCTATCGGAGAGAAATGATTTAATGATTGAGAAAACATTTCCAGTTATACCGTAGCTGGAAATATTTTGAAGTAGACTCTTATGCCATACCTTGTCGAAGGCCTTTGATATGTCAAAAGCAATTGCTCTAGAAAGAAAGTCTTTGTCAAGAGATTCACTAATCCTGTGAGATATAACCATTAGCACATCTGCGGTAGATCTTGCGGAACAGAAACCATATTGTGTGTCATTAAGAAGGTTGTTTCTGCTGAGGTGGTTGACTATTTCTCTATTTAATATGGATTCCAGCAACTTACTCATAACACACAGGAGACTTATTGGTCTGTACTGAGAGGGAGATGACTTATCATCTGAATTCTTAAATACAGGGAAAACTGATGAGGTTTTTCAGGGAGTCGGAACGCACTTCTCCTTAAGGCAACCCTTAAACAGTTTCGTACGTATGGGAGCAAGTTCTGGTTGAAGCTTTTTTAACACTATAATTGGGATGCCGTCAGGGCCAGTTGCTTTACTCGAATCAAGGTTCTTGATTAGCTTGGCGACCTCATGCACAGATATTTGTATGTTACCTAGCGTGTTCTGTGTTATAGGAGGAAATATGGGGAGTTGATGGCCTTCGTCGCATAGGGTAGAATTAGCTGCAAAGTTCTTTGCAAATAGTTTGGCATTGTCTGATGGTGACGAGATGACCTCTGGTCCATTGATAATGGTTGGGATAGAACGCACACTTCTGTTCAGGATCCTATTTGCTATTTGCCAAAATTGGTGGGAACCAAGCCGCTGATCAGCTACTTTGGATTTAACAGACTGGGCATATAGCTCTCTTGCATTTTTTATTACTCTTTTACAGTGGTTGCTGGCAGTCCTGAAAGCAGCTTTAGTCTCAGTGCATCTATTACGTTGGTAGTTATGGAAAAAGTGATTTCTGTGCGCGATAGCAGCAGCACATTCTGGGGAGAACTATGGCTGGCTGGTAAGTTTTTGTTAGAATTTTTTAGATGGTATGAATTGGTCTATGCCTACAATTAACCATTCGGTCAGATCTGATACTATAGAGGGCACATCCTTTTTAAACATGGAATGCAGAGGTAAATCAGATATGAATGTACAGAAGCTATCCCAGTCAGCCATAGAGTATCGGTATACAGTACGGTGGAGGGGTACGTCTGAGGACTTATTACATTTCATTTTTATCTTAACCGATACGACAGAGTGGTAGGAGGATCCTAGAGGAGAATGAACGGAACATGAACATAGCTCAGGGGAAGTTGAGAGAAAAGGTCTAGGAGGCTTGCATATTGACCAGTAGTATCGGGCACACGGGTGGGTTCGCGAACAATCTGAGTGAGGTCATAAGCAATGGCAAAATCATGACAAAACCTCCCCTCATTGTCTGTCTTATTTGAATGGGTCAGCCATTCCACGTTATGAACGTTGAAGTCACCACAGATGTGGATGTTAGCCGAGGGATGTGCAGACAGAATGTGGTCTATTTTCGCAGATATACTCTTAAAGATAGTAACGCCGCTGTTGTGGGGCCGATAGAGGGCAAATATAAATGCAGTGGTGTTAGCAAGTGCAACCCGGAAGCACATAGAGGGTAAATTAGGAACTTCTCTAGAGATATCCCTGCCACTCGGGAAGCCATCTTTAATGTAGGCACATATTCCATGCCCATGGCCATCTTGGGGGCAGATTTAGATGTTAAGTTAGAGTATCCGTTAATTATGAACTCACCTAGGGAAGTGGTCAGCCCTATTCCAGTTTCGCTTAGAAATAATATGTCCGGTTTCATCTCCTGTAATTGGGTTTTAACCTCTGGAAAGTTAGAACGTAGACCCCTGATATTGGAGAAGGAGACCTGGTAGTAGGGGTCTACGTTGGAAGATGGGATTCTAGGTTTATTCGAGTTTTTTTTCTGGAGATATTTCATGTTGAGGTTTTGGGATTTGTGGAACAGGTCGGCATACTTGGTTAGGGCAGTACAGAGAGGGAAAGTAAGAGAGAAAAAGACGGGAAATTTTTTTTTTTTTTGTAGCACATGAAAAGGTAAAGCCTTAACAATTACCCACTAGTATGGCATCGAGAGGCCCCACCAGAGACTACTGCATGGTCCAGAATCCATTCACAAAATGGCAATACAGCAGTCCCAGTACTTTGCGCCTGCTGATAGGACAGCCTCCTTAGTGGTTAATCCAAGGCTTGGGTCCCTGACTATCAGGCGGATAACGTCAGCCCAGACAAAACGTTTACCTCCAGCACCCTTACTAGTGACATGGCCACAAGGATAGACATAGAGACAGAAAAATTTCCGACATCTCAGACTACTGTCCACCAAGTACTACCAACCTTTAAGCAGCTTTTTCTTCACCCTTTGTCAGAAAAATCACCCATTTGAATGAGGACTGAGGGACAAAAAAGGAGAAGCGAGAGTTACTGGAGCTGCCGATACCACATCCACTGTATTATCTACTCTCCATCAAAAAAAAACAAAAGAAAAAAAAACGGGGAGGGGAATGGGTACAAGTGACTTATTAATATCTAAGTAGTATGTCCAGTACTCAATTATCAATTCAGGACACTTTTGATGATAATCTCCCCTCCCATATTAATGGTTGGAAGTTTTTGTCGTAATCTATCTCGAGTTTGAATCATTGGAGCTTCACCTTATAATTAACATCCAATAATTAACTTTTATCAACTTGTAAAGTCAGCTTAATATTAATTTACATTTGAGTTTAGATAATTATTCAAGGTTTTAACATAGGAAGTTCGTTTTCATAGGTGACTTTTTCTTTGCTAATGTCACTGTATTATATTTTGAATATAATAGAAAATAAGACTAACTATATTAGATAGTTTAATTGGCTAGCCAGGAAGCAAGCATTTTCAATATAAGCGATCTTGCAGTAATAGTATATATTAAGTATATTACTTTTAAAAAAAAAAGCTAACTTTATCTACTGTAATAGAGACAATAATTCCCGGCATTTTTGTTCCTTTCAGGTGTGTAGGGTTTTAGCTCCATTCTAGTATCTACCTTTTCCTCACTTTCCTTTCTAATGGACGACTTTTTATGTTATTCTTAGTAATTTTTTGCTACTTTTAACTGATTTAGACATAAAATAATGACAAAATTAACACATTGAAAAATTTTCATGTACGCGGACCTCTCAGATTTTTAGGGCTTATGCTCCATTCTAGTATCTACCTCTTTCTCACTTTCCTTTCTAATGGAAGGCTTTTTATGTTATTCTTAGTTATTTTTCGCTGATTTTCTTTCATTTAGACATAAAATAATGACAAAATTAACACATTGAAAAATTGGAAAATTTTCATGTACGCGGACCTCTCAGGTTTTTACGGTTTTAGCTCCATTCTAGTATCTACCTCTTTCTCACTTTCCTCTTTCCATTAGAAAGGAAAGTGAGAAAGAGGTAGATACTAGAATGTCATTATTTTATGTCTAAATGAAAGAAAAACAGCAAAAAATAACTAAGAATGACATAAAAAGCCTTCCATTATGGAAGGCTTTTTATGTCATTCTTAGTCATTTTCCGCTGATTTTCTTTGATTTAGATGTAGTACTTACCAACAAAACAAACGCCCACGTGGTTGTGACTTGTGTAGGCATGCGCGACAACAAAACTTGGGTTTTTATAAGCGGAAGTCTCAAGGTTTTCAGGAATCGGCTGGCGCATGCACAAGAGGAGGGATGAAGAGAGTGGTATAAAAGGCAGGTCGTGTGAGAAAGTTGTTGTTGTTGTCATTGGACGTTACAGTGACGTGTGCGTTAGCAGTTGATTAAGAAGTTGTTTTTTTTGCATCATGTCGCGCACCTCGGTGGAGGTCCTATAAGTCGTGCACCTCGTTGAAGGTGAAGGTCATAAGCTATTTCGGCGATTTTGTTTTGTCTCTTTTCCTGGACAACTATGGCTGGGGCAAAGTTTTATTTAAAACTGATACCCAAATTCGACGGATCCACTTTTGTTGGCGACTGAGTCAAAAGGGTTGAGCTGACCTGCAACCTCTGTGAAGTAAAGGGGGTGCATACTGTGATTCCCCTGAGATTGGCTGGAGGCGCCCTGAGTGTGTATCAGCAACTTAGTGCCGTGGAGAAGGCTGTTACCTCTATAATAAATGCTTTATACAAGGCATTTGCCATGGATCCCTGCACGGCCTACGAAACATTTGCCTCTAGGAAGCTCATGCCAGGAGAAACCGTGGACGTCTTCTTCGCGGAGCTGAAGAAACTTGCAGTTCTATTTGGCAATGGAGTGTCAGAGCAGACACTGGCGTATGCGTTTGTGGCCAGCCTTCTCACCCATGTTAAGCAACTGTTGAGGGCTTCCACCAGCGTATCTGTAACGCCCATGGAACATTTGTTGGAACGCGCTCGAGCCATTATCAGAGATGAGAAGGACCCGAGGGAACCGGTTGTAATGATGGCGCAGGCAGCCAAGACTGATGCTGAAAAGAGTCCCAGTTTGAGACCCACGACCAATGGGAGATGTTTCTGCTGCGGCCAGCGAGGCCATTTCGCAAGAAGTTGTACTAACAAGGGGCGGGGACACCCGCGCTGTTTCCAATGTGGTAGTTATGGACATTTAATCCCAAAATTGTACGGGAAATGCATCAGGGGGCAGGACGTCAGTGCCGCCCTGTTCCCCGGACAAGATTTAATTGATGAGCAACCGAGAATAAATGTGTACGTGGACCAAGTGCCTTGTTCAGCTCTTCTCGACTCCGGGTGCTCACACACCATCATGAGAGCCAAGTTGTGTTGAAACTGGACAAAGCAGAACATCAAAGTAACAACAATAGGTAGCAATATGCAAGCTTGCTGTGGAGCCGGAACTGTCAAAGTCCACACAGACTCTGGTGTGGCCGCAGACATTTGTGTTCTGGTGATGCGAGGGGATTTGCTGGGATTCGATGTACTGTTGGGATATGATGCTATTAAGGCACTGGGGGGAGTTGTTATCAGAAGAGATGGGACTGTGCGGTTTTTGGAAACCCCAGTGTGTGCTGCAGTTCACATTGATCGGCCTGATTTTAAGGTGGACTACGACCATCACCAAAAAGCATGGACTGCATCGATGAAGTGGACAGAAGGAAGGGCGCCAACCGAACTTAAGAATAGCATTGCAGAGTACTCGATACCGACAAGGCCCGTTATGAATACAAGAAGGAGCTTGAGGCATGGATCCAGAATGGATGGCTGATCCCCTACCTCAACAAGCTGGGACCACCTAAGGGTCTGATTCCCTTAATGGCGGTAGTCCAGCATAACAAATCAAAAGTTCGTCCGGTGCTGGACTATCGTGAACTCAATGGATACATAAGAGACGTACACTGCCGATGCTGACGTGTGTGCCAGCAAGCTGAGAGAATGGCGCCAGAAGGGCTCCACTGTGTCTATAGTAGAAGGCTTGTTTGCAGGTGCGAGTGGATGAGACATTGTGGCCGTTCCAGAAAGTGTGGTTCCAGGGTCAGAGATACTGCTTTACTCGACTTGGCTTTGGGCTGAATGTGGCACCGCAAATCATGAAGACCATTGTAAATGCAGTGTTGTCCCAGGAAAAGACCACTGAGGACGCAACATCGGCATATATTGACAATGTGTACGTCAATGAAGATATACAATCTTCGTCACACGTCAGAGAAAAGCTCAATTCGGGTTGGAGTGCAAGGATCCCGAACGTCTGAGGGATGGAGCATGGGTATTAGGATTGGACGTCTGCGGGAAAGACAGTACCTTAGGATGGAGGCGTGGCAGTGAGATTCCAAACATCCCTGATGTTATTACGCGGCAGACTATTTTTTCCTTGTGTGGGAAACTTATTGGTCACTTACCAGCGTGTGGCTGGCTCCGAGCAGCTGTGAGCGTCATCAAACGCAGGGCAAGTTTAGTAACTACAGGTTGGGATGATGTATCTGATGATGCTCTTCTAACTCTGATAACGACGGAAACCCTAGAGAGAGTTGACAAGGAGGACCCTGCCCGTGGAGAATGGTGTGTCGATGGGGACACTATGAATGTGTGGGTTGACGCTAGTTCTTTGACATTGGAAGTGTTATTGGAGCAACGTGGAAACGTAATTGAAAACGCGTGCTGGCTGCGACCGTGAATGATGCTCAACTGGAACTGGATGCTGTTGTGAAGGGTTTAAATCTGGCACTGCAATGGCAGTCAAAGAAGTTGCACTTGTACACGGATTCTCTCTGCGTCTACCACTGGGTGTCTGACACTCTTTCGGGATGAACGAGAGTCCGCACTAAGGCAGCCAGTGAGATGTTAATCCCGCGGAGGCTAAACACCCTGAAGAGTCTGGTATCGGAGTATGACCTGTCGGTGAGTGTAACGCTCGTGGCATCACACTATAATCGTGCAGACCAACTAACCCGTGTGCCTCACAAATGGTATGAAGCTGTGAAGACAGGCGTGGAGTTCGCTGCTCGATCTTGCGCAATTGGCGCGATTAGCTCATGCCAAATACAAAGAATTCATGTGCAGAGTGGACATCCAGGTATCAAAAGAACTCTGTATTTTACGAGGCGTGTGGACCCGGCAGTGACAAGGGCAGATGTCAGGCAGATCATCAAGTACTGTGAGGCATGCCAGTCTATCGATCCTGCACCTGAGCAATGACAGAAGGGGCGATTGGAGGTTGAGCATGTGTGGCAACGAGTAGCGATGGATATTACCCATTACAGTGGTAAGCCCTTTCTAACCCTTATCAACTGTGGACCCACTCGTTTTGCGGTGTGACGGAAAATGACCAGGCAGGACTCAGCAAATGTTGTCCGCCAACTGTCATCTATCTTTTCTGAGCGAGGTGCGCCGGAAGAGATATTGACGGACAACGATGCTGCTTTTTGTAGCCACCAAGTTCGGCAGTTGTTGAATGAGTGGGGTGTCCGACTACGACTGTGATGTGCTCATGTGCCATCAGGGAATGGCATTGCTGAGAGGAGCCATCGCAGCATCAAGAGAATTGCTGCCAGAAAGCAATGCACCATTACGGAGGCCACGTATTGGTATAACATCACACCAAAGGATGGAAAGACACTAACAACAGCACCGGCCAATGCCATACACATATACTGTGTTAGGATAAAGAGCATTGACACTGTCCAACCAATCGACGAGGAGAGTCATGACAAGACTCCCTGGAAACCGGTGCACTACCAAGTTCAAGCTAGGACGAATATCTGGAGTGGTCAGCCAGCAGTCGGTCCTTGTTGATGGAACCCCACGCCATGTGCGCGATCTTCTCCTAGCCAGTGAAGTACATCCCACAACTACAGAGAGCGATGAATCATCAGATGATGAGCTGCTGATGAGGTCACCGAGCAAGAGAGTGGTAGTTGTAGTTCGTCTGATCAGGCAGGATCAGAACCAGAACTAGTACGACACCCAGAACCAGAACCTGAATCCAAGATTGTAAATAACACCCTTCGCAGAAGCCAGCAAACTAAGAGGCCACTCCCGGAGTGCACTCTATGTGATCATCAGATCAGGGGGGAGTGTAGTACTTACCAACAAAACAAACGCCCACGTGTTTGTGCCTTGTGTAGGCATGCGCGACAACAAAACTTGGGTTTTTATAAGTGGAAGTCTCAAAGTTGTCAGGAATCTCCGGACGCATGCGCAAGAGGAGGGATTGAGAGAGTGGTATAAAAGGCAAGTTGAGTGAGAAGGTTGTTGTTGTTGTCATTGGACGTTACAGTGACGCGTGCGTTAGCAGTTGATTAAGAAGTTGTTTTTTTGTGTCAAGTCGCACACCTCGGTGAAGGTGACGGTCATATAAGTCGTGCACCTCGGTGAAGGTGAAGGTCATATTAGACATAAAATAATGACAAAATTAACACATTAAAAAATTGGAAAATTTTCATGTACGCGGACCTCTCAGGTTTTAAGGAGGGTTTTAGCTCCATTCTAGTATCTACCTTTTTCTCACTTTCCTTTCTAATGGAAGGCTTTTTATGTTATTCTTAGTTATTTTTTGCTGATTTTCTTTCATTTAGACATAAAATATTGAAAAATTAACTTTTCTTGTTTTATATTATTATTATATTTAGAATATGAACATGTACAAGACGTGATCATGCCATTTGTTGTGCCAGTCAAAAGTCATTGTCTGATTCTCCCACCAAACCAAAATTACAACTCCAGTTTAAAAAAAGAAAAGAAACATTTTTATTTAGGGGTTAAATGGCACTTGCTTTCTTAAGTCAAACAGCAGACTTGTAAAATGAGATTTTTGACAAACATGTACAAATTAATATAATCCTTTAGCTACGAGCCCAAAGTGCTCGACTTGCCAGAGAGGCACACCAGCCCAACTGATTGCAAGCACTTAGGAAAACCAACTGCTTCATCCAACTCCAACTTATTGCCTCACTCCTGGAAGGCTGGCTCTGTCTCTCCTTCCCATCTCCTTGAACTTTTTCACCCCTGATTGATGCTGGTCTTTGTTAGTGGTCAACATTCGACCTCCCAGAAGCTTATTACTCGAGATATTCACTAAAGATTACAGCTAGATAGTCTCCATACAAAGGAGCTTATCTGCAGATAATTTGGACATTACTTTTGTCAAACATGTTGTTTTCAGCATGATTCCCCATTTAACGAAGCCAAGCATCCATCACCTGCACCATTTACTATTTGTACAGGCCGCTAAAATATGCAACTCAGTGCATGTTTACAAAAGATTATCAATATTTCTTGGGGGTTGAGAGTAAAAGTAAACAAACAAACACAAAAAATTTGATTGCAGATTTTTTTTTTTGATGTGATGATTCCATTATTATTGTAATGAATGGTTTGCGCTCACATAAGCACCTTTTGGAGGTTTCGGAATGGATGTTGTGTCAAAGCCAGCTTTCTTCATTTGCACCGCAATATCAAAGAGATAATCATAACATTCACACCTAAAAAAAAAAAGAAACAAAAAGAGAAAACGTTTGTGAATTTTTGAGATGAGGATTGGTTATTTGTATTATTATTCAGCTGACAACTGTTCTCATCTTGAGTGTGATTTTCACAACATTTCGGTCGATATAACCTCCGACCTTCTTCAGGTGTATCGTATCGAACTCGGGAATGTTTCTGTCGAACCCAGGGAATTTGGACGGAATTGAAGAAGGTCGGAGATTATATCGACCGAAACGTAGTCCGATGAATAATAATACAAAAAAGAGAAAAGATTTCCGTTAGAAATTATCTGAGAAACATACAAAAAAAAATCATTCAAACTAATCGCAGCAGATTTATTGCCAGAGAACGGGTGAATTTTTGTAAACACATTTTTATGGAAATCATTCCTGACAAGCATAAAATGATGTAAGAATTGAGCAAGAACAGAAGATGATTAACACAAAGACAAGAGGTGTCTATTGGCCTTAGCAGTGAAAAGACCAAAGCTATAGGTAGGAAGAAAACACTCAACATGAAAACAGGCTTACAAGCCTGCAGTCTGTTTTCCTCCTACCTACCATCTTGTCTTTTAAAGAATAAAGTCAATAAGTATCTCCTGTCTTACGTGATAATCATCTGTTGTTATTTTAGCTCCTTATATCAAGTCGGTTCTTCATGCATTGTCTCAATTAACTTCAATAAAATAATTTTTTTTTTATTGTTTATTTTTACAGCCTCTGTTCAGTCTAAAAAGACAAAGGATACCCCCTGTAAGGATATCTGCATGTGTAATTGTAAAGCAAAGGTTGCGCAATCCTCAACCACACCTCTACTAAGTAAGCACCATTAGATTTCACTGACCAGCAGAAGTCCAGGCCAACTAGAAACAATGCCAATATAAGCAGAGAGCACATATGTATACCCAAATGGTCTTAGTTTTAGTACTGTCCAGGCTGAATATCACTTAACTTTGGTGATTTAATGGGAACCGGTATGTTAATGTGATTATGCTGTATTCTTAGTATATCTGTGATATGCATAGCAAAAGCTGAAATCTATATGACTTTTCAGAACATGGCGGGTCACAACCATCATGTGCGTTTGTGTTTCATGAAATAATGTTGAGTCTAATGATGTCTTCCTGCAAGAACTACAAAAAAACTAATATAGTCATCTCCTTTGACTGAGATAGACATAAGAATGAGGATTGTTTGTGAATCTGATATTCTCATGAAACTAACTCCTTCATAGAAGCCGGTTCAATCCACCTAGGGTGAGTGCTATTTTGGAATGTTTTGTGTTTGTCTGGAAAGGACAACACAAAAAAAAAAAAAAAAAAACTCCTATACCTCCCCCCCCCCCAATTTTCTTATCAGTTTATCCAAACCGGATGCCTGACATTCACCCTCTATGTTATATATTCCAACCAAGATATCATTTTAAGATTCTAACCGTTTCTTTAAGTGCAATTGTTTGAATCTCTCTTGCACTTTGTTCACCAGGTATATTTGTCAGACAGTTTTTGCAATTCTTTTTCACGAGTTAAGTTGCTCCTATAATTAGTGGAATGATAGAGATCTTCCTAAGATTCCAATTTCTTTTCATGTCATACATAATATTTTAATATTTCGTTATCTTTTCCCCTCTCAGCTCTGTTTAACTCAGCATCATCAGGGACACTAACTTCCAAGATTGCTTTTTTGTCCTCATTCTTGTCCCATATCATTATGTCAAGTTTAATAGCTTGGTTTTCAAGCTAGGTAGCTGTAGCAATTCCATAGTGATATATAATAACGCATTCAAAATGATTCGTAAAATTTCGATCTTGGTACACAAAAAGCAAATAAATTTACAGATAAGTTAATCGTTAAATTAATTGATTAATTGATTGATTAATTGATTAATTGATTAATTGATTGATTAATTGATTGATTGATTAATTGATTGATTGATTAATTGATTGATTAATTGATTGATTAATTGATTAATTGATTGATTAATTGATTGATTAATTGATTGATTAATTGATTGATTAATTGATTGATTGATTGATTGATTGATTAATTGATTGATTAATTGATTGATTAATTGATTGATTAATTGATTGATTAATTGATTGATTAATTGATTGATTAATTGATTGATTGATTAATTGATTAATTGATTAATTGATTGATTAATTGATTAATTGATTGATTGATTAATTGATTGATTAATTGATTGATTGATTGATTGATTAATTGATTGATTGATTGATTGATTAATTGATTGATTGATTGATTGATTGATTGATTAATTGATTGATTAATTGATTAATTGATTGATTAATTGATTAATTGATTGATTAATTGATTAATTGATTGATTAATTGATTGATTAATTGATTGATTGATTAATTGATTGATTAATTGATTAATTGATTGATTAATTGATTAATTGATTGATTGATTAATTGATTAATTGATTGATTGATTAATTGATTAATTGATTGATTGATTGATTAATTGATTAATTGATTGATTAATTGATTAATTGATTGATTGATTAATTGATTAATTGATTGATTGATTAATTGATTAATTGATTGATTAATTGATTGATTGATTAATTGATTGATTGATTAATTGATTGATTGATTGATTGATTTATTAATTGATTAATTGATTGATTGATTAATTGATTAATTGATTGATTGATTGATTGATTAATTGATTGATTGATTGATTGATTGATTAATTGATTGATTGATTAATTGATTGATTGATTGATTAATTTGTTGATTGATTAATTGATTGATTGATTAATTAATTGATTAATTGATTGATTGATTAATTGATTAATTGATTGATTAATTGATTAATTGATTGATTAATTGATTGATTGATTAATTGATTAATTGATTGATTAATTGATTAATTGATTGATTGATTAATTGATTGATTGATTAATTGATTAATTGATTGATTAATTCATAAATTGATTGATTGATTAATTGATTGATTAATTGATTGATTGATTGATTAATTGATTGATTAATTGATTAATTGATTGATTGATTAATTGATTAATTGATTGATTAATTCATAAATTGATTGATTGATTAATTGATTGATTGATTAATTGATTAATTGATTGATTAATTGATTGATTAATTGATTAATTGATTGATTGATTAATTGATTGATTTATTGATTAATTGATTAATTGAGCAACAAAGTTCCTTTTTTTTTTTTTTAAGAAAGAAAAAAAAAGTCATGTGCAGGCGGGTGTTACAGGAAGTCAATCATTGACAAAACAAAAACCATTATAAAAGGTTTGAAATCTTAGCAATCTTAATGGCAAAATGAATAGTTTCAGTTTTCAGAGAGAAAAGAAAGGCAAGATATGAAGAGAGAAATAAAGTAAACAGCAAAGCAGTAATCAGCTTTTTCTTTAAAAAAAAAAAAAAATTTTTTTAAATAAAAAAATACAAATCTTGGATTTCAAGGCAGAAGTTGAGAACATACATTACTGGTATATGTACTTGTTTAAATGGTAAATTTATTGGTCCCCCAACAAAAAAGGAGGGTGGTCCTGTAAATTCACCTTTGTCCATTTGTCCGTTCATCCGTTTGTCTGTCCGCACTTTTTTCAATAACTGCACCTTGGAATTTTTTTAAATTTTGCACAAACATTAAACATGCTATGAGTAAAAAAGTAATAGAACGAATTTTCCGGGAAAGTTGAACTCAAATTTAAATATATTAAGGCATTTGGGGACTTTTTGGCTTACACACACACAAATGATGGATTTAATCATTTCTTTTTTTTGAATGGTGCAAAACTAAAATTTACATATGTTAAGGCCTAAAACTGCAGTGTTTGTTCATTTTCACCATGATTTGATATTCCTTGGGGACTTTTGGGGCTAACTGGGGGAGGGGGGGAGAAGCACTGAACTTAGTAATTTTTTTTATGCCTCATTCACTGTGCACTCATGGGGGACCATGCATGCTTCACTCGTTTTAGCAAACATCAGCAAAGCTTTGGTAAAATGGACAAATCACATGCACCATCGGACAAAATGGGGCTAACCTAATGACAAGACTCATGTTCTGCAACCAAAACCGAGGAGAGAGTATTATAAAGTGGTTTTTGTTAAGGGGTCATTTCAGGTCCAGGCCTAGTGCAGACTAGGCTCATACTCCATAGAAAAGAAGGTGAAAAAACAAAAGGTGGGAAAAAAAAAAAAAAAAAAAAAAAAAGGAAAGATACAGTGGAAAAAATAACTTATTTGCAGCAAGAGTTATAAAATCTTTCATTATTTCTCTTTTTCGCAAATTTATTTTTTTAATTTTAATTCAGGCAAAATAAGTCACCTTGCCACTTGGACACGGAGATTTTGCAGAAACTTACTATGACTTACTATGGTAAAGTATAGACATAAATAAAAGAAGCCGCATCCTAACATTTAATAATGATTTCATTGATTAGTCGTGGAAAGAGTTTCTGTGTGGAGAAGAAGATTAAAGAATAGAAAGGCCTGTTAAAAGAGAAAGAGTTCATGTATGTGCGTGTCCAAGTTAGTAGTAGACATGTGCGTCCATGTTTATGGATGGGCACGAAAGATTAAAGACAGCGCTGTAGAAGATAAAAGTTCATTTATGTACTGTATTGTCATGCTGGATTATTTGTATTCCATCATAATCGAACTCCGAGCCCGAAGGCTGGGGTGAGTTGTGTGGCGGCCCAAGAGAAGTTGAGATAGATTCATGCCACGTGGAGTTGTTGTCAGTCCAAGATCTGGGAAGAAAGAGAGAGATTGCTGCCATGGTTTTACCTTTACGCGCTTTTTCATGTGTTCGGCTCATCAGAAAGATGGCATCTGATTGGGAAGGCCCGAAAGGAAGTTCACTGCTACAACCAATCAGCAATGCTGTTATATAGCAAGCATATCTAAAATCTTAAGCCGCCAGCACATTAAGTTGACTGGGTTCAGAGAGCAACTTCAAAAATGGACTGATTGATACAACCATATGAATAACTTTTAAATTCTTTTAAACCGATATTTATTTTCTACATACTTTTTGTATCTTATATTCCATTTCACCTCATAGATGTACAGGCAGATAGACACACAGATGTTGAGCTTTACTACATCATCCTATAGATCTATAAGCAGACAGACCCAGAATTGCTCAAATGAACACGAGGGGGCAGTAGTGTAATCTTTATTGACACAAATGTATGAACACTAATTAGGGTTCCTCAATTTAAATTATCCCCATGGGGTTCCACGTTCATTGGTGGGAGGGAGTGATGTAACCCACACCACCCCTTACCATGGTGGGTTATCATGGCAAGTTCGGTAGCTCTATGTCAAATGGTGTGAGCATACATAGGGTTCCCAGTTATAAGATAGAGCACTGAGGTTCCACCTCCGTTGGTGAGGGTGAGCGGTATAACCCATTAAAACTTCCTCCAACCCATGGTGGGTTATCCTGCTATAATTGGTATATATATTTGTTTATTATCTATAATACTAGCATTTCCTGGTGTTTGGAGGTGTATATGAAGCCAAAAAAAAAAAAAAAGTTGTAGTAGGAAGGCAGGCTCGAACCCGTACCGTGAAGGAGGAAAAGAACGGGAAAAAAAGTGACGTCTTTGCTGTTACGACCACCGTCAGACCGGGAGTGACATAGGTTTAAATTAAAGCTAGACAATCGAAAAGAGGGGATGACTTTCGAAAATATCGGCGAAAAAAGCGACCCCTCCCTGTAGAAAAGTGCCCAGTTGAGGGGGAAGAAATTAATATTTTTAACCAATTTTTCGGTATTTTTCGTCTGAAGGGTTGAGCTTTAAAACGATACTGATGTTGTGAAAATCCATCGCCTGTCAAAAGTTTTAGGCAAACATGCAAACATACATACATACATATATCGATAGCTTAAATTTTCGACCCAAACTGATTAAAAAAAAAGCTTGACCTTTCTCTGAATACTCTATGTAAAATTTCAAATGTTTAGACGAGAAATTGTCTGAGTAATTTTGTAGAGACCGCAGAAATTACATTTTTTTTTAACTTTGACCTCTATTATGACCCCATAACATTTGTTTTGGGCTCAAATTAAGTTAGATCCATGTCCAAGGAACCTATATCTAAAATTTCAATTGTTTATACCCAAAATTGGTGGAGGAGTTTGGTAGAGTTCTCAAAGGTCAAATCGTTGAACTTTGACCCCTTAACAGCCAAATTTCTGCCCGAAAACAGATTACAAAGATTTTTCCAAATCCCAGTACCCTGTATATCAAATTTCGAGTCTGTAAACTTAAAATTGACAGAGTTATTGCATAGGGAAATGTACACAGACACACACACACAGACAGACACGTTCACCTTTTTAGATATATAGATAAATATAATAATTTTCCCTAATTTTCAGTGACGATACTTATATTTGCCTAACATGTAAGGATATTGAAGAATTTTTATTTAGAATGTGTATGTTTATCTGTATAAGCACAAAAAAAAATGAATAAAAATAATGGACACTAGAAAAGTCAACAACTCAACAAAAAGAAATAAATACTCACATAGTTTTGGCTTCTTGCCACGTCTTACCCCATACATATACTCCATGTCGACGAACAAGGACTGCACAGGTCTCCGGATAATCTTGCATTGCTTGGGCCATAGCTTCCTATAATGTTTAGAAAAGGATAAATATTATATATCTAATGAGGATCAGTGATGCAGCTTGCCTTATAAAAGTTCTTCTGATAAACAAGAACAGTGAGCTGTTATTTTAATATGCAAGGGAGGGAGGACAGATCCTTCAGTAATCTAGACACAAACTGTTACAAGCGTATCCGACTTTGCTGAAATCCAACAGTATTTATAACATGGTGTACAAGGCAGACACCTTTCTTGTCCTCTTTCAGGTCTGATATCACTTTCCCTCAACTAAATCATGGCAGCTCCCTTCACTCATCTTATTATTCAACAATTGACCACAACCTTCCACCAACAACTGCTTGACTATGTGTTTGAGGTATTTAGTGTTACGTATTAGGGACATTATCTAAATAGCAAATAAGTGAGCTAGTATGGATTTTAACAAAGGTCACACTAAGTACATGCCATGATGACCCAAATCTGCAAAACAGAATGATTCCCAAGTATGAATCAAAGATAGATGACCAAGTCAAGGCAAGTGGCAGCAGGTCTCAGGGCATTGACACAACAAGACATAAAATCTTTGATGCTCATTTGCATTGGTGATCTTTTAAACCAACACATTTCAAGTCAAAGCATCATTACGTATTTCCGTGCCATGTGGAAATGATGAATTTTCGTAATTTTTGGATATATTACTATTTTCAACATGACAATTAAGTATACAATATTGTTTTTGCTTAAAACGACATATTTAAAAAAATCAATTTGTTAATTATCTTAAGCACCACTTGCCTTTGTCTTCTAAAACAGCTCCATTTGATTGGATAGTACAATTCTCATTAACCAAACACAAAGCAATTAGTTTTTAATGCATTAAAGCCTGACTTTCATGCTTTTTGAATTCACCTTCATTCCTACAGGATGCATTTACAGAACCATCTTTATGACATTAAAATAAAATTTATTTCGCAAATACCACTTAACTTAATCAGATATTATCAGATAAGTTGGCCTCGAAATTTAGCTGCTAACACACCTTGTTTGCAAAATATTTCTAAAATATCATAAAGTTGTGAATTGTGTATCTTCTCCACTTTCATTTCAGTTAATATTTAACCTCATTTCAGCAAGCAAGAACAAAATTTTATCATAGGCGGACATCCCCACTCTCGCTAGATATTAAAATGGAGTTGCAAAATCAGTCATAGTGTTGCAATATTTTTGATATGAGAAGGTATGATTAAAAAAAAAAAATTGGAATATTCTATTTATAAAAACTGGCAATGGAAACTAACCAATCAAATAGAACCACATTCTGCTAGCAACCAATCAGAAACCAGAATCACTTCATAAAAGTACTGGATCTTTTAGAATTTTTCGTGTCCACATGAGAAAGATTTCTGCTCTTCGTCAGCAAACTTTTACAGTTCAAAACTTGTACAGATTAGCTACCCATATAAAACTTCTTCATCTCATGACTTATATAGATTAGCTACTGCGCGAGCCTTTCCTAGTCTCACACAAAAACATGTTCACATCTCAAGCTATATTACTTGTCATATACATACGCACACACAAACATACGCGCCCACGTCCGTTCGCGTACATACACTCACATTCACGTGTATACACACACACACTAACGTACACACATGTACTCACACACGCGCACACAGATGGACGACGTCACTTCCTTTCAAAGGAAATCCACACATGCGCAAAAGACCAGCAGAAACACCTATAAAAGGAAGAGACAAGCTGTTTCCAACCCTTTTCAAACCTGCCTTCCGAGGTGGTTGGACGGCGCACCAACCACCGGCGTTTCGGCAGGCGCGCGCGCACGCGTACCTCGCACCACTTGCTACTATGTGGGACAAAAGGCTAACAAACAGTATGTACACCATACACTCTTTCTCTCTCTATCTACTACTGGTCCCTGAGAACACCTTCGCGTAGCTGACTGCTAACTAACGTCAACCCTCTATTCTTTTCTTTGTCTACACGATGGACTGTCATTTCTCGTTCTATTACATTACTCACTTCTCTTCCCACGCGCGAACAAACGATAGTGACCCGAACTTGAGATGAACACACATTTCCTTTTCTTTCTACAACACCAGTCCTGCAACGAACGATGGTCACACCCGCGCTGACATGAACACATGTTATATCTAAAACATTCATTCTTTCAACAGTAAATAAACGACGTTTATCTTATCCATCAATTGAGTTTTTGTTTCCTTCAATTCCATTCGTTTCATTATTTTCTTGTAGCGAGTTAGGGTATTATTATATCCTGGTCCTCTACACTACCCACTGGAAACTCTTCTAAAATTAAGCATGACTTTCAATTAAAAAAAATATATATATTTAGTAATTCTAGAAAGAAAAAAGTGAAATCTTGATCAGTAAACATTAACATCTATACTAATATGAGAAACTTCTTAATCAGCTATCTTCAGGCTATTTAATTTGATAAGGAATGGTGCAAATGCAAAATGGAATACTTATTTCCTTTCATGCATATTTGTTGTTGTTGTTCAACACTGGTTGGATATACATCTTGATACAAGGAACGTGCCAGAAAAATGCTCTTATCGAAGCCAGGAGTCAAGTAATAAGTTAAAAACCCTCATATTTTAATCAAGAATCTTCGAGATTGGATCTCCTACATGCAATGAGTGAGCAAACATCATGGTACACAAAATTGCTAACTTTAATACATGAGAAAACAACTACAAATTTATGTTTAAAGCAAGAGACATGAAACACAAAAGATTACTTTTTAGAAAAAAAGTCCTTAACATCTCACTTTGAATTTTATTTCCACACAAAAATTGAAAATATTACCTTGAGATCAGCTTCAAATGGGGTGTTTTCTACAATAGGGACAACAAGGAGGTCATCGTAACGATAGTTGGTACCTGAAGTCAAGAATATTCAGAATATATTAACAAAAACAATAAAGAAATTAAACAATTTTACTTTTTTAATTAAAAGTTTTGTGCATGAAACAATAATTAGTCATACCTATTTTCCATTAACCATAAAAAAATACTTTACTAGATCAAAAAAAAAAAAAAAAAAAAACAGACACAATCAAATGGCATCTCCATATTAGAAGGGAGATAATCTTCTACAATGTTCTGGCTTTAAGATGCATAATGGCGTTGTTTCTAGTTTGGGAAAAATATATAATAATTAGCCCTACATATCTGGCATTACCTATAAAATATTTTGCTTCAATTTTTTTTTAAGGATTTTGAAAGTTAAATTTAATTAAAACAACATTGTTTGGTCGTTAAACTTGAACCGAATTCTTATAAAATTAAAACTTACTTGCAAAAAAACGCTACATTGTTTTCCCATACTTTTATTGTTATCAAAATCGATGAAATCGCCTATTTTTCAATCAAATCGATTGATTACCTATTCTAGTCAGTGACTCATCATGGTGTACCAGGTGGAAGCTTCACTCCAGATTTATAAGTTTGATTTTACAGTCACTAATCTAGACTTTGTTGAGGTCGTTGTAGTATTAGGCAAGGATTCTGATTTCTTCACCATTCGGTCTGGTATTCATCAGGATTGCATTATTTCATCAGTTCTTTTTCAACTACGTCATTAATTGGATTTTAAAACAGAGACTAACCATGTGTTCCAGGTGTATAAGTTGGACAAGACTTTACAGTCACTGAGCGAGACTTTGCTGATGACATTGCAATATTAGGCGAGACATACGGATTTTATGGTATGTGTGGTGCAGCTTCGCAAGTTGGCATGAAAACTAATGCCTCAAAAAAAAAAAAAAAAAAAAAAAAAAATTCTCTCGACTGACATTTTTCTACCACACTGACTCACTATATCCGTTAACGGGGAAATAGTCAAAGAGGTTGAAAACTTTAAATATCTCAATGCCCCACCTTCACAACAACAAGGCAGAAGAAAGATGACATCTCAATTAGAATAAACAGGGTTTGCTCTGCTTTCTGTTGGCTTCATAATTGCTTTTGGTTATAAAAAAAGAAGTTAACAACTAAATGCCACATCTACCAGACCCTTGTTTACACAATCCTCTAAACGAGTGCAAAACCTCGAGATTCGTATCTCCAATCACATCTCAAACAAGACATGGTGTAAAATTCTTAGACTGGAAGAAGTACTCCATATCAGGAGACTCAGATGGTTTGGGCATGCCCTTCATCATTCTCCAACTGATTCACAAGACAATAGCACCAACGCCACTATCAGATCACGCAAGAAGAATGGTCATCAACTGAGGATGTGGCTTGCAATGGTCAGAGCTGAGTTGAAAGTTATGACTGACCAGCATCTTCGGTATGCAACAATGGAATCATAAATGGCTGAAGCAGTGGACAGACCTTGATGGAGTGCTTTCACTCATGATGTGACTAATTCACTCGGAACTGACTCAACCCACCCTGGGTGAATGCAGTCATAAGTACATGGTTTAAGTTTTGTCAAAAGTGGATGTACATATTTGATGTTTTAAGAGGGTTTTATCCCTATGGTCACTTAGATATTCAGCACAGAGCGATTAGCATAGAGATAAGAGAACATTTTATCTTCCTCAAAGAATTTATAATAAATTTTATCAAAAATCAATAAAGTTTTAAAGAAGCTTCAACCTCAATAGCATGTTATGCTAGATGGCCACTTATTGATTTAAAATCACTTTCATTGTCTTCCCCCAAAATATTTTATACATGATATAAATTTCATAAAAATAGGATATATTTGAAGTTTTAAGAGCTTATACCCTCATGGCCTCCTTAAGGTGCACCTTGAAATTTAGGAATATTTTCATTGTCCTTACAGTAAATTTTACATAAAAATACACTTTTAGATTTTATGTAGATTCTCTAACCTTTCTTTCTATAAGCAAAAGACAAACATCACACAGTTTATATATATAAATCTATTAAAATTAATGAACTATTTTTGGTTTTAACAATTGCTCGAACTTACGCAATTTGCATTTCTTGATGCCTTTTATCATTTCAATGTTACTAATTTGGAATTCTTTCCCTTCAAAAAACAATGTTGCCATTAATGCATTTTTGGAGTGCGTATGAATCACAGCACCTGCATCTGGAAAAAAAGAAAAATACTATTAACATATCTAGTCTACTAGGAGGATTCATCACAAGCTGCCACGATGTGAAAAGAAAAAGAACTACTAATAAAAATATACATCTAATAATAATTTTTTAAAAGTAATAATAATCTACTAGCAGGACCTGTGGAAATTCCACAGGAGACTCATTCATATGTAATATATTGATGTTGGCATTCTTTAGATGGTCAGTGTAAATGGACATGCCATGATATTATTGTAGCTCTTTTGTTAAAACTGAAAAAGTATTTATCTAAATTAGCAGGGATGCCCAGCGTAGCCTGGTCGTAAAGTACGCTTAAATATGATATTTTAATTCCTGCAGATTTTGTATATATTATTATCAAGTAAATGTTCTATCGATTTTTATATATTACTAACCTGAGTGTAGAGCAAAAAAACTAAGTTGTAGTAGGCAGGCAGGCTTGAACTCCTGACGGGAAGGCGGAAAATAAAGTGGAGGTGTGTGTAAGGGTGTCAATTGAGCAAAAAAAAAAAATAAAAAAAAAAATAAAAAAATAATAAAAAATAAGAGTAGTAAGTAGGCTCGAACCCATAATGCAACAGAGGAAGAAGAGGTGGAAAAAAAAACAAAAAAAATGCTCTTATCGATAAACCTACTGTGGTTGTGACGTCATGGGCAGTCGAAATAAGGCCTTTTATGCGATGTCATTTACGCGAGCTTTGAATGACCTCCCTGTAGAAAACTTCCCAGTTGAGGTTGAGAAAATTAATGTTTTTTGCCAATTTTCAATATTTGTTGTCCGAAGGGTCAAGCTTCAAAAGGACATCGATCTTGTGAAAATCCGTCGCCTTTGTCGAAAGTTTTAGACAGACATACAAACATACATTCATACACACATTTAAACAGACAGGTAAGATTTATATTATAGACTAGCGTGGGTGCCCAGCGTTGCCCGAGTGTTTGGAGGGGTAAAAGAAAAAAGTTTTGGTAGGTAGGTAGGCTTGAACCTGAAGACTTGGCGCGAAGGTGAAAAAGATAGTGTGAAAAAACCTGACTTCTTACCACTTAGCCACAATGGGACAGGAACTGAAAAGAGTTCTAATTCAACGATTAAAAAGTTAAGTGAATTTAATGAGGTCAAACATCACGTCATAAGGGAAACTTAAGATGTTGGGGAAAACGAGCTCTCCTAAAATGGGGAGTGTCCAAATGATTAGCAATTGTCTGATATAAGGGGTTCCCCCCCCCCCCACTCCGCATTGATCAAAGCTCATTGCTTTCTGGATGTCCCCGGCACATGTGCAGATTTAGTTTCGCTTATATATGAAAAAGCCAAACAAACACGCAGAGATTTTAAAAAATCATGTGTAAAAGTCGTTCAAATTAAAGATACATACAACCTAGTTTCATGAATCAGAGATATCACACGCTAGGGAATATATAAAAAGTTCTAAGAAACAGTGTTCCCCCCCCTCAAAAAAAAAAAAGCCTTTATCGGGCATACACAAAATGTGCACAAAAAAAAATAAAGGTAAAAGATTCAATTTGAAATTTATTTATCTTCAAAGTGCACTTTTATAAATTTTTATTATGTAATGTACATTTTGTTGCACTTTTTAAAATAATCATTGAAAATTTTATATCTATATCATTAATTGCTAGATGAAAGATGTTTTTAAATTGCAACAAAATGTACATTACATAAAATAAATCCAAGGTAATTTTTTGATTCAATTTAAATTAAATTTTTATACCTTACTTTGTAAAATTTATAAAGGTAACTTTGAAGATAAATACATTTCAAATTGAATCTTGTACTTTAATTTTAAAGCCTATAGTAAAAACATTTTCTTTAACAATTTTCATTCCTTGGATGAAATGCTTTTCTAACTTGTATCTTATCTTTTTAAGATTATATTTTAAAACTCTTTTTCTCTTTAGTTCAGTTTGTATTTCTCCTCACACCACAACTCATTTTTGCAACCCCCTCTTTGTATTATTACAGGTCTGAATATTCTGTTTCAGTTTGTATTTCTCCTCACACCACAACTCATTTATTGCAACTCCCTCTTTGTAATACCGGTCTGAATAATGAGAAAATCTGAATTTTTTTTAACAAAAACTTTAGAATAAATTTTAAATTAAATTTTTTAAAACTTCTTTCGGAATAGAAAATCTTTAAAATTTAATAAGGAACATATTTCATATAGGCTTCATTAACAAATATTCAGTACATAAGAAAAATAGAGATGAAAATTTCAAAAGGAGTGTATTACTGGTTACGGTCAATAGTAGTTCTCACCAGCGAAAGTCTTTTTTATTGTTATTCTATTATTATTATTTTTTAAAACATTGTGTCCTGCTCTTTCACGCGAGGACTAATTATTTATATATATATATATATATATATATATATATATATGTGTGTGTGTGTGTGTGTGTGCATGTATGTATATTATGTGTTAGTGTATCGCTGCATACGTAAAACAGAGGTTTCTGGCATACTGCAAGTAACTAAAGGGTCATGATTGCTTTATCTGCACGCATTGAAGAACACAAGAGGAAATGTACTATTTAAAATGACAGAGCGATCAGCACCTATGCAACAGGGTCATCCCACAGGTACCCTACATGCGGAAGATCAGCATTCAGATCGGACTGACAAGTGATGAATGAACACCATAATCAGTGCATATGTAACTGCAGCTTTTAATTAATAAGACTGATGCACAAGAACTACATATCTAGACTGTTAGAGTGTACCAATATGAAATAATCATGTCAACACACCAGTTCCCATCTGATAACCAAAGTTAAGCAACGTTGAACCTGATAGATACTAAAGTGAGTGACCATTTGAAGATACCAGGTGCTGTATGTGCTGTTTATATCAGCATTTTTTGCAGTCGTCCTTAACCTCTCCCTGCCACTGGAATCAAACAGTGCGACTTAAGAGAGGTGTGGTTGGAGATTGCACAATCCTTGCTTCACAGTTACAAGCACAGCAACCCTTACAAGAGATATCCATTGTCTATCAAGATTGATCGCGGGGGACCATAAAGCATGCAAATAGAAACATCAATGGTCTGTTACCAAAGCTTATTTTTTGTAGGGTTATGATCTGGAATATGAGAGGTCTTTATGAAAGATGACCTGAAACTCTGCAACATACAATAATAATTCACAGTAACCCCTTTTGTCTTAATGGTAATGTGCTTTGTTTGGAGTGAATTTGAGTAAAAAAACAAAAAACTTGAGGTATTTTACATATTTCGCAAGAGAAAATCTGAAAAAAAAAAAAAAAAAAAAAAAAAAAAAGGACTGACCTCTCATTGTATAAGCATTCATGAACAGGGGAGTGCACTGACTTTTTTTCAATTTTTTTGCCGGTGGAGGTTCACTAGTTACCTCCCCTTTTGCATCGATTACAAACATATCCTCAGGCTGCAAATGTATATAAAATCAGGTAATTAACAGAACAAACAAAAAGATGGAGAAAAAAATAAATAAAATAAATAAATATGGAAAAATTGGAAAAATTTAATGTTACCAAAGACAAGATACCTACCTGGATAACAAACTTATCCAGGTAGGTATTTTGCCTTTGGTAACATTAAATTTTTCCAATTTTTCCATATTTGTTTTTTTTTTTGTTTTTTTTTTTTGTGTGTGTGTTTTAGCTTATTTTAAAGCGGTTTTAGTTCAAAACAAATACTGTTCACTCTTCAGTAATAAAAAAAATTTTTTTTAAAAACATGGCTGCTAATAAGCCATGCATGAGGAAGTTTGAAAAGTGCTCAAAAATCAAAAATTAACAAAATATAGGTAGAAATACTTCCATAAAATTTCAATCATACAAAAATGTAATGTTCAACACATATTTTCCTCAATTTTCAATTTTTGTGCAATTATCAAGGTACGGCAGCCATGTTAATTTTTGTTCAAATTGAACAGAGTGGACATTAGATTTGTTTGGAAGTAAAACAAGTTAAAAAATAAGTTAAAACACAAATTATTATTTTCAAGGAAAACTTTAAAAAACCTGATTACTTTGAAATTGTATTCATATTTTCCACAACAATATGCATATATTACTAAAAGATAAATATTTTTAAAAAATAGTCAACTCCCTTCAAGCAGTTATGAAAATCAGATGTTTTATTTTAGTCACAGGCCTTAATAGTCCTCTCTATAATAAAGCAAGGTATATCTATAATTATCCATCCTGTCACGCAAAAGATGACAAGAAAATAGTACCAGATAAAATCAATCAAATGTTAGAAGGGAGAAAGCAAATAGCAAGTGAGACAACCCCCTACTATTTGAAAGGAACTCCAAAAGAAATCTTTCACCATTTCCATAAAGAAAAGATTTTTTCATGATGCAGAAGAATGGGAAACTCAAAGTCTGCAACAGTGTCAAATAATTTTTTTTATTTCTCTAAAACAAAAAAAATAAAGAAGTCAATCAATATTTTATAAATTATTTTTTAAAATACTGAACTCAAATTTTAAACAGTGAAACAATAACATTTTATTATTTCATGCAAAAAATAAATATAAATTTTTTATCTGACACTGTTTACTGCAGACTGAGTCACCTGCTCTTCTGCTTTGTGTTCATATATATTGATTCAGGTTTTTCTTCTTTTTAAAACTTTCTAATTTCAGATATTTTCTTTCTTCTTATTTTTTTAACTTTACAGATTGAGACATCATTTTATATGTATATGAATATTAGTTGCAAACACAAGCAAAACATTTTTTTTTGTTATTTTTGATTGAGGATATACAGTCGTAACCTATAATCTTCTATGTTTCTCCATCTCTCCTAAACATTAGGTCAGTCTAATAATAGTAAAGTAGAAATGACAATCTCATTTACATATACACTCAGTATCCTATCGTGGTCTTTTTTGTTGTCCTTTTCTGCAAGTTTCCCTTTTTTCTATCTGTTTTTGCCATTTTTTTTTGTTGAGACTCTTTTTCATTGAACACATTTACAAACACCTGTTTTAGCATCACTTATTTAATTGTTAGTTTCAACTAGTTATGCAGAAAACAAGATTTCAATAATTATTAACACTTTCTTTTATGAGCATGTTGTGATATTTCTTTTTAATTTTCTTATCATTTTAAAATGACTGACCTTCTAAAATGTTAAAACATGATTCAAGTTCCTCAAATTTTAAAACATGTGTCCCCAGTTTCTCAAATTTTAAATCGTCTGACTTAGGTTTTTAAAATTTTAAGATTTTAGCTTCTTACATTTTAAAAGGCCAAACTCCAAGTCGGAAAGCGTCTACTAGTAAGTATAAATACCAGAACCATGAAGAAATGTTTGCTGCAAGCCATGAACCAATAGCTATTACGTTACGCATGCATATTCGTAATGCCATCATTTGACCGTCACTTAGCAAATTCAATTTTTTTTTCATTTTCACACTTTTGCCCCAATTTTCCCAGCTAAAACCCAAATATAAAGTTTTGCATGGGTTTGTATACCCTATGTATGAAGTTTCATGTCTATAGAATAAAAACTGATAGAGAAGTTTGATAGGCAAAATTTTTTAAACAAATATATATACGCATACATAATAAACCTTGTGTGTCGCTTTATTGCTCATGAACCATTGAGCAAATACCTTGTATGTTTGTTTGTTTGTTTAACCAGCATATCAACCTTCTTTGGGTCATTTAATGCTGTATACAGAACAAATACTTTGGGTTTTAGAATTTTAAAAAGAATGACCTTAGCTTCTTACATTTTAAAAAGTCAAACTCTGACTCGGAAAGCGACCCATGAACCATTGATGACCCATGAACTATTGAACAAATATACTTGATAGATAAGAGAAAGAAAAATAAATTGTTGGACAAGCTCAATTCTTTAAGCGACTCTAATAGAATCTGTATTATTTGGACTCACCATGGATGTTATGCTCACATTTCAATCAATGTTGTAATGTAATCGTATGTAGACATTCACAAAGAAACAAAGACAAGGAGAGAATTTGACTCACTTCAAAATTAAATTAAATAAAGACAGTTGGGATTCCCTTAGGATAAGGTAGACTTTTCTACGGTCGCATCAGATGATGTCAAAATGAAGAAACAGAGAATGTGGAAGAAACTTCAACCCAACCGGATAACTTTCCGATATATAGTTTAAGATGGGGACAAAAGGATCATTACCAATTTTCTGTCTCCACATACACTCAAAAAAGGTAACTGTCACAAAGCTCCTGGCTGGTTCCATTAATTTTTTTTTTCCCACCCCCAATATTTTCCCCAAAGATTGTCTGCTCCTTTACCACTTATTGATCGGCATCTTATGCCATATTAAATGCATGACGCCATATTCCGAACAAAACCTAGCGGACGGTTAGCTACGTCTGGTCCAAATTCTGCACAAGTTCCATTTTTTGTGTACAAGTTGAATTCATCTGAAATGAATTTTACCGTTAGTGTAAGAAATTTAATTTTTAGTTATTTATTTAGATACATGTATGAGGGGGCATTCCAAAAGTAATGCCTCCTATTTTTTATGGATGAGAGAAGATTGCAAATTGTATTGTTATAACTGAACTTATGCATTCATGATCTGAAAGTTTCATCTCTCTCTTGCAGATATTGACTGTGTGAGGCTAACAAAGCGACTCGCCATGAATGTATGTCCCAAGCAGAAATGCATCACTGAATTCCTAGCAAGAGTGCATTGAGAATAGTGGTGACTATGTAGAAAAATAAATTCTGGAGCACATAAAGGCCGCTTGTTCTAATGGTACCACTCCTGTCTTTGCAGCTCTTCAAATTTGAGTTTTTAAAAGAAATAAGACTTTACTTTTCGAATTGACCTTGTATATATATATATATATATATGTTGTTGTTTTTTCAAATGATAAATACGGTTAAATAGTGGCTCATTTTTATTTACTTACAAAGTCGCCCATAATTTATTTGGACATATATAACATTATTTATTTTCAAACTGTAATCTACGTACATGCGGGTTTCAAGATAACTACCTCTCATCAGCGTAGCTTGACTATTTCTAGGAATCAAATTCCAGACCATGTGTACATCAAAGTATAAGTTATCAAATTTAACAAATTTTCATTACTAATGATTATTATATTGTCCAATTTCTACTGTACACTCTTTAACCCTTATCCTTGAGTGGCCTATTGGCCTTGATAATGTGGTGATACCTATGAAAAAAAAAAAAAAAGAAAAAGTCCAATGTGAACAAGTTCTAATTGAATCGTCCCCCTAAGTAATCCAAGTTACAAAATTCCCACTGTTTACTATGCTAAAATCACAATGACTAATGTATACCTATTAACCCTTATCCTTGAGTGGCCTCTGGGCCTTGATAAGTGGTGACACCCATGTAAAAAAAAAAAAAAAAAAAAAAAAAAATATATATATATATATATATATATATATATAGATAATATGAAAATATATTTATAGCAATTAAGTTATATAGAGGCGTCATTGTTTCACCCACATGAATGAGAAATCATCAGGCTAAATGCCTATATTCTTCTCTTATTTTATCTTGTCCTTTAGTCTTCACATTCCATGAGTGTTGTTTCTGACAAAGGGGAAAGCATTGCTGTTTTCTGGATCAAAATCTATCCTTCTAACACTTAGCATTGGTTAGTTTTTGATTTTGAAGTAATATTTTTTTAGCTTTTTACATCAAGTAGCTTCATGTCTTGTCTGGAGCGATTTCCATGTAAAAAACAATGTATATATTTTTATTTATTTACCTTTATTAGCTCTTTCTGCACACCCGAGGGAGCAATATAAATTTCATCGCTGCAATAAAAATACATTTATGTTATGTATTTTATAGGCATCAAATAATAACACGATCAACTTGAAATGCTTCTTTAAAAGTTGATCTGAAAAAGAATAAACATTTTGGTCCTTATTTAAAATTCAACCGAATTAAAAAAAACAAAAATACAGAAAAATCTTTATGATGTACGTATGCGTCATATTCATGTCATATTCCAAAAATTACATAAATTGATCAAGTAGTTTTATTTTTAAATAAGAATCCAATTTTATCTGTAAGCAAAAGGAGACTGTCTTGCGTTGCCATCTTGAACCAAAAACAAACAGCAAATAAGTCTACAATAATTTAGATTTGCTAGATCAGCCTTGTAATGCTACTAATTTCACATTAATCACTTTAAATCGTTTAAAAATGGTTTACTTTATAAAAATAAAACTAGTTTACATAATTTTTGGAATACAACATTTTCATTTCATACGGTTACGTACATAATATTTTTCTGTAGCTTTTTTTTTTTTTTTTTAATTAGGTTGAATTCTAAATAAGAACATTTTTTTTGATAAATATGCCAATTAATATCCTCAGTAAATCCTCCTGCCCCCCCCCCCTTAAAAAATCACATACTAGATTTTTTGATGTGCAAACACTCTGAAAAACTTGAAAGAAAGAAAAAGTATATTTTAAAATTTAGAGCGAGGGGATCAGTTTTATATAAAAACTAGCCAGGGTCCCTGGTGTTGCCCAGGTGTGTGAAGGTGTGTGTAAAGGTGTTGGTTGAGCAAAAAAAAAAAAAAAAAGAAATTAGGAGTAGTGGTAGGCAGGCTCGAAGCTGTAACGCACCAGAGGAAAAAGAGGTGAAAAAAAGCAAGTGGTTTTATCAATGCACCCACCACAATTATGACATCACGGGCGGTCGAAATAACGTGTTTTATGTGACGTCGTTGATGCAAGGTTTGAATTACTTGCAAAAATGTTGATAAAAAAAGTTACTCCTTGTAAAAAACAGCCCAGTTAACAGAGAAAAAAAATGAATGTTTTTGTCCAATTTAATCTGTAAGGGTTATATAGTTTTGTGCAATTTATAGTGTAAGGGTGTTCACATCTCTCTAAAGTTTTCTTCCGTGAATTGTAGCTGTGTTCAGATGCAGGATGGCTATGACGCCATGCGATCATGTGAAAATGGTCGACGTCAGAACAGTTTTTCAACTTTGACAGACCAGCAGTATGATATACAATCACGTATGCACGGCTCTCACACATTCTTCAGATATCTGTCACTGTCCTTGTGCCTGAAACCAATGGCCTTCTCTGCTAGTTGTATGCAAGCGACGGATTCATTTAGTATGAATTCCGGACGACTTTCCCAATGATATATCCATGTGTACGGAACAATCTTCTTGCTGTTATACTCGTCAATCAAAATTATGGAATTGGACACTTTTTCCTCCTGTTGTGTTGTAGCAGAAGTAGTGTCCATGGTGCGCATGTGACGTGGAGTCCGGTTTCATAATGTAGAATGATGTGTAATAGTAAAATCTTGTTGCTTATAAAATACATTTCTGTTGATGTCAGAATTTTTTTTTTAATCTTTTTAATCTTGTTTGAGGTAAATATATAATGTTTTAAAGGAAAAAAAAATATCCTTTTTGGCTTTCTTAAATTTCTAATAATGTCGCCACTTTCAAACGATACCTCAAAAGTGCTAATAATTTTAATAAATTTTATATCATTGTTTCTGTTTTGCAAATATCTATGTGCTCACACCAAAGCTTTTTAGAAACACTGAAAATGAAATTATTGTTAGAAAGATACTAAGCATGAACGTCGTCATCATCATACTTGATTTAACGTCCATTTTTTACATGTTGGAATGCATCAGACAAATTTTAGAAATTGACTAATTTATCTCTAGCCAGGTCCTTATTTATCCCTCTTTCTCTGAAATCCATTCTTATCACTTCTTTCCGTATTTTCCTTGGCCATTTCCTGCCAACTGACCCAGGAATTCTTCTCTATTCTTTCAATGTGACCAAACCAACAAAGTCTCCTGTTCTGCACGCATTTCCCTCCAGCCGAGTTTCCAATTCTATTAAAATATTCAAAGACATTTTTGCAACATTTCTGACAATTGGGGTATCCATATAATAATCTGTTAACTTTACAAAGTAGGACACTCTCTCTTTCACCTCTGTGTAGTAGCTAACAAAAAGTGGGCCTTTGGGCTGCCCTTTACTATGATCAACCACTTGACTTTACTTTATAGATCAGAGATAAGATAGGTAAAAAATTAGGTTTATACTTGTGTTTTATACTGATTCCGCCACCTGTACCCGTGCACCAACCAAGATGAAAAAATTGCCGACATAATTCAGGTATCAAATTCCGCGGATGCTCCTGGAATAAAATAAGAAAAAAATTGCAATAATTAAAAATGTATTATGTGTTGTAACATTATTCAGATTAGATTAGGATATATACAGATAACGACACAGATGAAAATCGCATTCCAAATAAAAACTTGTTTTTAAACTTATGCATTGGGAAAAAGTTAGTATGCTCAGAATAAAATAGAAAAAATTATTTGGTAGCAGTTTATAGTCAGTTTCCTTATGTCTCAATTTTAACTTTTGTGGGAAGGTTTCGAAGATTTGCAGAACTATACATTTTTGGAATGGTTATTGTCTCAGAAATCAGAAAATCCATGTTTGCATTTGCCCAGATGTGTATATGGCGGCCATATTGGAATTTACAAAATGGCGACCATAAAATGTATGTTTTGCAATATCTTAACCTCTAAATAAGCTGATTTTAACTGCTAAACCTACATTTTCAGAGTCAAGGAAGCCAATGGTGGTGGTTATAAAGCAACAACATTTTTAACATTAGTGCATAACTGGGTCCAAACTGACCTGGTGTGGTTGTGGTATGGTTGTTTTATTGCAATATCTTTGTAATAAAAAATATATATCATTTATAAATTCATATTTCAGCCGTTCCTAAAAAAAAATCTTGCTTTTATATCATTAATTAAAATTGTTAATTTACCTCTGATACTTTAAGAAATTGTAGTTTTTCTATTGCTACTCCAAGCCTCCATATGTGGATCCAAAATAACCAAACTGTGGCTGATATTTATTGCAGAAATTATTACAAAGACACAGACATCCCGTGTATGGGTTCAAATCCAGTAAACAGGTAAAGTACAAGCCAAGCAATGAATCAGCATCATTCAAGTCATCCCATGCACGAGAGAATGTCCAGGTTCTGGGATTGGCACTGGCTGTCCACCAAACATAACACACGCAACAAGAAGCTGATGGATCTCCTCAACGCTCATGGCTATGGCCGTATCCTTCTCATGGAAACTGCTCTGGCAAATGCTTTTGTAGAAAATACTAGAACATACCAAGGACTCTATGTACCGCCATTCCTGAAGAAGGGTACCATTGTGTTTTTTACAGTAGATAACAGATTTTGCAGAGGATACTCCTGATGGGAAAGGAACCACCCACGGAACCATCATGGTAGTGAACCAAAAAGTTGATCCTTCTAACGAGCCTGTTGCAGAACCTCTGATCATAGGTGATGCAAAAAGTCTATCAGTCACACCCTACCATGTAGATTTGCTTGACTGTGATAAGCCAAAAGCACAGGCTACCAAGAGGTCAGAATAGTTTGCTATCAACCTCAGGATCCTATCAGCTGACACAGCTTGGATGGGTTGTTGCATCTGATTTATCCAAAATGAAACCCTTAGAAACTTCCAGCAAGATACCAGGCTGGGCAGGATACAACTCACTGCTGTCTGAAAGCCTTCCCTTGACACAGGTTGGAGTCTTGTCACTACTCCCAGAGGTGGCACACGAGTGGTCAATTCTGTTGACTGTGATCATACAAACAAATCAGCTGAAGAAGTTGGCAGTTGAGGAAGATCACCCCATGGTCATTACCTTTGACATGGCTCTATATGAAAGGGTGGTGCAGCTCCTAGATGAAAGACCTGTCTTGAAACAAATGGTTGTTCCCAGACTGGGTGAGCTGCATGTCATCATGGCTGACCTCAGAGTGCTTGGTGCCTCCATGGAGAACTCAGGCATAGATGATGCCTGGGTGGAAGTAGGTGTGTATGGTCCTGCCACAACAAGGCAAATCCTGAAATGCACACTCTACAAGCAACCTCTCCATGCTCATATCTAATCATACATAGCACTCTATGAAATGGCTCTGGAGGAGTTCTTCAAGGACAACCCACAACCGAAAGATGTGTGCCTGATGGCAACAGAAGGAGTAGAAGCTGCCTGCTCTGAGAGTAAAGATATGAAGATTGAATCCGTGAAGCAAGCAAACAGCACCCTCCTGGAAGCCTTGACTACTGCTGAGGTCATCACAGCATTCCAAAATTGGAACGAACAGAAATCCCAGAATGTGATGTTCAAGACCATGATAAGATACCTAGATTAGGTGGAAGCAATTCAGTTCTTTGTAGCAACAACTTGAAATGCTGACCTGGAACTCCATCAGCAAGCTGGAGAAGCAGTGAGCAAGCTGTTCTTTGCCATGGACTGCATCAAGTATAAGCGACTCTGGCCAAGATACATTGCAGATATGCATGACTTGAGGACCAATCACTCTCAGACATGGGAGGAATTACAAGCAGGCAATATATCAGTCACGCAAAGTGTGATTCCCTTTGTGTCTGTTGGGACAGACCATGCATGTGAACACCTAAACAAGCTGATGAAGACTAGCTCTGGCATCATAGGCATCTCTAACATTGCCAATGCCAGACAGAGATTTTTCCTGGTCACACCAGAACTTTCATGTCTGTCAAAAGAATTCAAGAGTCAGTTTGACATGGAAGCTGACAGAATCACGGAGCAACATGAGCTTGGACCAAGTGAAGTCAAAAGGGTACATGGTACAGTCGACAAGATCAAGGAAGTCATACTCAGCTATGGAAACCCCTTTATGATTAAAGGGGACAAGTTGTTCAATGTGATCACTAGGGCTATGATAAAAGAATATTCTTTTCATTATTCTGACTCTCGAGTATATATCAGTTAATATCTTATATGTTTTTAGATAGAGTGATGTGGTTCTCGATTGATTAACTGTGTCAGATATATACTAGAAATTCAAAACAATAAGAATATTCTCTTGTCATAGCCTTAGTGATCACTAATACCTACATCCAAAATGAGTATGTACCACACATCTTGAATGTTGACGTTTCTGCACAGAAGTTGTATAAGGATTATGTGTCAGATGTCAGCCTCTGGGCCCCTATGAAGAAAGAATAACAAGATGTTTCTTTCTGGGAAGAAGATTACAGTGAAACTCAATATATACAGATGCACATAAAGTCATGAAGAGTACATAGGGCCCGAGCAAAGCCGGGCTGAACTGCTAGTAGACACAAGGAAGGAGACCAAGGACCTGTTTGCAAGGGTCATGGTACTTGCTAGGTCAAGCAGATATATCAACCAGAAAGAGGCCATAGGAAACCTGACACCGAGGGCACTATTTGCTCCTGATAGAACAATTCTGCCATGACACGACAAATCTAAGTTAATCCATATACTTGAGAAGCTGACAAGAGAAGACATGCCCCATGAAGACCAGTCACCTCAAGTTGGAAGTTCTACCCACTAAGATGCAATGGATACAGAATTTACGGAGCCCACATCTACTGATCAGCCAAGTTGGAAAATAGCACTGGTGGATGGAATAGTGCTTGTGCAGAAGCAAGAAACCAACGACTGTAGTGACAGTCAAGAATCTGAGTAGCTGCTTCAATGACAAACTGATACAACTAACGCGAGATTATGATGAAATCATCCTCATTTTCAACACATAGAAGGCAGATTCTCTGAAGAGTGCAAATCAGAGATAAACGAAGACAAGGAAAAGCGGTACTTATACAGTTTAGTGACGACATTAAAAAATGGAAATAATGAAAAAAAAATTTATTGTACGTAACTGTTATAGACTGAAGTTCTCCGAAAAAAAATTTCACTTCATTTGATCAAGTAGTTTTTTTTTTACAGCGAAAAACAATTATTTATCACGACGACGTCAACGTGGCCATTTTGGAAATGTATCTAGCAGAATACCTCCATTTTAGGCCAAATTTCGCAATCTAGCCTTTTTTTCTCTCGCCATATTGAGATGCGCACAACACATCTGCAATTTTTTTACGTTTTTTTTCTTTTTTTTTTTTTAAATCTGCAATTTTTTTGCGTTTTTTTTTTTTTTTTAAATAAGAATACTATTGAATATGCAAAGAAATTGAAGAATGCAAAGAATTGAAGAATTTTTATACGAGATTATTTTCGAAACATGCGCAGTTGGACACGCATGGATAACTTCGAAACTTTGTTTATTTACTTCTGTTACAAATTAAAAAAAAAAAAAAACACCCCAAAAATGGCATCTGTCTTCGCAAAAAAAAAAATCTCATTCTAGTGGGGAAAAAAAGGGCTAGATTGGCCTAAAATGGAGGTATTCTGCTATGTACGGCAGTTACCTGCCCTTGGGGAATTCCTGGGTCTGCAATAACATTTACAAAATGGCCACGTTGACGTAGCCGTGATAAATCATTGTTTTTCGCTGTAAAAAAAAAAAAAAAACTACTTGATCAAATGAAGTGAAATTTTTTTTCGGAGAACTTCAGTCTATAACAGTTACGTACAATAAATTTTTTTTTCATTATTTCCATTTTTTAATGTCGTCACTAAACTGTATAAGTACCGGAAAAGCTTCTATTCAATATCAAATCAAAGATGACACTAACATCAAACACATCCCAATGAGGTTCCTCTCCCATGACAAGACGAAGGCTAATCTGACTGACTATTTTGTTGCCAGAACTCTAGAGTAAAACAGGGATCATCCAAGCTGATTATAACATCTGCTTCTGGATAAACTAGAGACAACAAAGACCTGGTCTTTGAAGTAAATAACCATGAGGAAGCAGACACACTGCTGATCCACCAGGCTGTGCTGGCTTCACAGTGAAACCCACTTGATGCACAGTTGGTATTTTTTGCCCCAGATACGGATAGGCACAGCAAACTATTATCTATTGCTAAAAAACACATCCATTTCTATGGCCTCTGGTGTTGTGCAAATTGAACAACTGTAGCGAGCTCTAGGTAAAGAAGGAGCAAAGGCTTTACCACCCTTTCATGCGTTCACTGGGGCTGACAACGAAGACAAGGAAAAAGCTTCTATTCAGTATCATGTTTCAGTGCAGCAGCCAGTGCCAGAACGATGAAGATTCCCAAGCTGTGATGCACGAGTGCTCAACCGCAAAACAAATTAGCTGCAGATTTAAGCTTTTTGGCCAATTTTTAGATATTTTTCATCTGAGAGATTGAGTTTTCTAACGATACAAATCTTGTCATGGTTCGATGCATCTATGAAAAGTTTTTGGCAGACATACACACACACAAAACTAACACACATTTTCCCTTTTATATAATAGACTAGCGAGGGGTACCCAGCGTTGCCCGGGTGTTTGTAGGTGTGTGTGTGAAAAAAAATAGGTGCCCGTGAAAAAAAAAGCCTTGACGACGCACAGTTGGAAAATAGTAAAGTGAGAAAAAAAAACAGGTGCGCATTTTTGATTGACGTGACGGCGATAGGTATTCAGTAGTTAGCATTTTGTGCGGGACAGTTTTTAATGAGGTCAATTAAAAACCCACTCCCTCGTCTCGAAATGAAAGCTACCATCTGATATGATGAAGTCGACATTGACCAAACGTTAATTAGCTCTCTAGAGACCACTGGTTCTGGGCCTGTGATTAGAGTCGAATTTCGCTTTTTGTTTATACCGAAAACCGAATGTAACGCGTGCCGATGCGGGAAATGTGGAATAATTAAAGTTTGAAAGTCAATAAAATTAAATAGACAGGCGAGCTCCGTGGTTAACTGCGAGATATTACAATTTATAGATGATATAAAAAGTTTTAAGAAGTTGCGAACCGAACAAGCGCTTCTCTGAAAGAAGCCTTTTGTGGACATCGAGGAAAAGCGTACATACATACATACATTTTCGCTTTTATATTTATAGACTAGTGGGGGTACCCGGGGTGTTTGTAGGTGTGTGTGTTGGAGGAGGGGGGAGTAGATGCACACCTTATGTTAAACTTCTTTTAAAAAAATCGGAAAAACAAACAAAAAAAAAAACCAGTGAACATGATGTAAAAAGAAGAAAAAGTAAAATAAAAAAAAACTTGTTTAAAAAAATCGGAAAAATTTTTTTTTAAATTTTGGTAGGTAGATAGGTACGATCGAACCCGGAACGTTGAGGCGAAAAACCTGATAACTTACTGCTCGCCCACAAAAGGAAAGTAACCAAAAACAATTTCATTTTAATATTTATAAACGCACAAGTGGCAGGTGTGCTGCGAATTTAATTAGGTCAAAGGAAATTAAATTCCGCACTTAATTTTCACTGCGGGGTAGTTCTTTTGGGTTTATTTTTTACCCAACTTTGTCTTGTTTTGTTTTCCCAAAATGTTGGAGAAAACCAGCTCCCCTTTCTTAGGGGAGTGTCCAAATGAAAGCAATTGTCTGATATGACGATTTTCACTGACATTGACCAAACGTCCATTGCTTTCTGGACGCTCCCGGCCCATAGGCCAAGGACTGCTCCTTAGTTTCACATCAGTTTCGCTTTTATACAAAAAAGCCCAACCAACATGTGAGAAGCCGAAATAGCGATAATTTTGTAAAAGTCGACGTAAATAAATCTAGCCGCAACGCACGTTCGCAATTCGTACATATTATGATCTACGCGGTATATACGAAGTTCTAAGCGATAATAATCATTTAAATTAGACTTAAATGTTTCACTACTTTAACATTAACCTTTCCTATTGCAACTCCAAAAGAAAATTAGTATTTGTTAGAAAATGTATCAAGTATTCAGCATCTCATATGTAAGTTTACTCATTTGCTTCCTAGCAAAGTTAGACACAAGGTCATTCTATAGCAGGGAATCCAACCCCCTTACAAAGTGCGTACTCTGGACAGAAGCAAAAACTGCAATGATCAATCAGCCCAATCAGAGATTATTAACAATAATCTCAAAGGAGGAGGTAATGCCTGAGAATGTCAACTGTATCGAATAAAACACTTAAAAAGGATATTACGGCAAAACTGAGTTTTGACAATCTTGTTACACCCACTGCAAATGCACCGTTTTCATCTTTGGGTCAGTGATGATAGAAGGGGAGGCTGGCAGTCTCTATATAAAATTAGGTGAGAAAACCTAACCTACAATTTTTTTTTTTTTAAATAATAGAAAAATTGATTTTTTTTGCTTCCAAAACAACAGTAAATAATTATTTTAAAATATTAATTGCAAAATATTGACAAGGAAGAATCTAGTAAATCATTCCCCCATATTGGAACCAGTCGATGCTTGAAAACAAAACTGCTTTTAAATAAAGGGCACTCTGGCAACCCTGTTCACCTGTTCTTTTAAATTTTCATACGTTTCTTATAAGTTTTGGTGAGGCAGAAAAAAAGCAACTTCAAGTCTGCATTGTCAGAAATATTCACGTTATACTTTATTATTATTAGGTTATGGAACAAAGATAGAGTCCAAAAATTCAGCCTCGTTCTGAGTTCGGGGAAAGGTGGGTTATGTGGTACTCTGTCACCGGCGTCGGAGGGAGAACCTAGCCCCTTTGAATAAAGTGCCAAATTATTAAGTTCAAACAATAGAAAAATGGAAAAGGTGTAATATACAACAAATAAATGCTACCAAAGGCAAGATAAGTTAAAAAGAAAAACCAGAATCAAAGAAATTAAAGAAAGAAGCAGTTCAAAGCATTTACAAGCATTTATTACTATAGACAACATTTAAGAATTAGAATTTTTGGTGTTTGTGCACTTTTGTCACCATACTATTTTTAAAGAGTTTTTTCAGGTTAAATTCAAGCTTCAAAATATCTTTTTTTTTATTAAATTGTAAGGTGGAAGCACAGAATAGTTACAAAAAACCCTCCTCTCCCCATGTTAAGAATGGCTTTCAAAATAATGTTATTTCAGCACGGTGGCAAAAGTGCACTAGTACAAAATTTTTTTTTAAATTCAACACTTCAAAGAATTAGAAATTTTTTTGGTAAACCTCCAGCCAGGTTATTGCGAAAGCCGTTTCTAACATGGGAGGGAGGGGGAGGGTATTCCAAAATGCATTTTCTTATTTTCAGCGTCCCCGTAGTCAACGTCTTAAAGGTAAGTCTTCAGGTGGTCCCGCAGTGCACTTTCACCAAAAAAGCTACTTGATCAATGTACGTAATTTTTGGAATATGACATCTTCGTTCTGTGATGAACACCAAAGATTCAAAACAAAAAACAAGCATGGCAACCAGTGAATTCAATGAAGAACAGAGTGAATAATAAGGGTCCTAAAATCATAAACTATTTGTCAGCAACAATTTTAAATGTGACATCCGTTCAAAACAGATCCGAATATCCTAAAAATTAATTTTTTTAAAACGGTAAATCTTTAGTTTGTACTCTAACACATTTTGACCTTTTTTTTTTAATTAAGAAAATTAAAATTTACGATTTTACTACTAAACTGTATTGAACATAAGGCTGACTTTGATCTCACCACTTTGAATGGAGTTGTCTCCATCGGATTTCATCATACCTGACAAAAACACTTATGACTTGCTCAGTTGTAAAAATGTGATTTTCTTGAATAAAAAAAAACATGGTGCTTATGTATTTTTGGTACCACATTATTTTTAATGTTTTTTCAGGTTAAATTCAAGTTTCATGTTATCTTTTTTTGGCAGAAGTACACAAATGAGGCCCCCATAATGAATGAAATACATATCGGCTCCAATGCTGTACGCAGCGTATTCCAGGGAGCGTTCATTAATCTGAAAAGAAAGGAAAGAATTTTAGCGTGTGTGGCCTTGTTTATTTTTATTTGAGCTTGAATTTTGCGCTTTTTAGATTATTTTGTTAGGTTTTTTTTTTTTTTGGTTGGATATTTTATTTGGCCGAAGATTATAGTTATAGGTAATTATTAACAGGAAAATTGGTGCATATCCAGATTAGCACTTGTGGCGATAAACAAACAAAAAAAAAAAAACCTTTGTGTACCTACCTATCATGGAATGAAGGGTATTATTTTAGAAAAAGCGTGAACTCGAACTAGTAGGTAAAAATATATTGGTTTTGTAGATTTCGGTGTGCTAAAAAGAATCTGAAAACCCTACCCGTCGCAAATTAATAGTTTCGGAGATATTAATATTTTTCCAATGGATTATTTTTTTTATAAAATCAGCTATAATGGCCTAAGTCGGCTGATTGCGTATGCGCACAGACCGAAGAGAAATCACATTTATTTTAAAAAAATCAGCATTTTATTAGTTTCAAAAAATAAATATCACAACGCATGTGCGCACGAGCGTAAAATGACTTGTAACATTGGAGGAATTTTTAGCGGGCATTTTAAAAACAAATGTGGTTCATTTTTGTTACGTAGTTTTTAATGCTTTTTAATTGATCTAAAAAAATTCAGTTTTCATGAGCAGTTTCCAAAAACAACTGTTTTTCCGTAAGTAACGTGCCAAAATTTATCGAGCAGAGTAATGATTAACATTTCACAAAAATTCTGTCTTTACATTGGTGGGGGCGGAGAGGTGTTTCTAAAATTTTACCGAATGAAGATGGTTGTCAAACCGAGCTTTCATTTCAATGTTGTTGGTATTTTTTTCTCATATCGAAAAACAGTGAAATTTTATTTGGTACAAGTGTACTTATTGATCTGCGCTATTTGTTACGAGGGATCAGATTAACAGTGTGCCATTACTGCTACTACGACAGTGAACATTTAAAAATGGCGGGTGTTGCCGGTGCTACTGCTAGTGTAATGTAATCTCATTAACATCATGTTAATGAGATTACATTTTTTTAATTCCTCAACATAAACAAAATATTAAAAAGGTGTCAAAATCAGCATCAAAACAAAGTCAAATACAAAATTAATAGGGTTTTTATTTAACGTAACATGGAATAATGAATCAGGCTTTTATTGTTGACATATTTTTTTATGTGTGTGCCGATGCAACACATGTCAGTAAAGTAATAAATGAATAAATCGCTCAATATATGTTACCGTGACATAAGTTGACATATATTCGGTTGTTTTTTAATAGTATTTTGTCTAGTTTATTATTTATAACATCTTTTCCCAAACTTACCGTGTTAAAGAGACAGTCGGGCGCCATTTTGAATTTTCCAATACATCGGTAAACACTGCATGTTTTTCGAGCTGAATAAACATGTTACATTGAATAAAAACACAAAAAAATATCCAGTTTGGTAGAAAAGTAACTTATCTTGCCTTTGATAACATTTATTTGTTATATATTTGTTTTTTGACAACTTTTTCGAATCTATGTGTACAGTAATACAAACCCGAGGGAGAGAGTCTTACAACATGAAAAGTGAAAAAATAGTAGATAATTTTGAAACATTTTTAAAGCATGTGCATGAAAAATATGGTACCTCTCTATACATGGCGTCATCGACATGAGACCATTTCATTTCTCCTACTGATCTCGATATGTATTCCATAAAAATCATATAATAAAATAATTCGCAAAGTTCAAGCCAAAATAAAAATATCGACCCCCCCCCTCAAAAAAACAAACAATCCGAACAAGCCAAAATAAGAAAAACTAGGCGCTCCCTAAGTCGAACTGCGTCCGATGCGTATTTCGCTGGAGGGGCAGAGGGCACTCGTATACGTTCGCCTAATCCGAAAAGCGCAAAGTTCAAGCTAAAATAAAAAGAAAGACACCAAAATTTTTCCCTTTCTTTTCAGATTAATAAACGCTCCCTGGAACGTGCTGCGACGCGTACAACATCGGAGCCGATGCATATTTCGCGTGCCGTGTACTGTACGTCAGCCCTTTTTTATTATTAAATTGTTAGGTGGAAGCACAGAATAGTTACAAAACACCCTCCTTCCCCATTTTAAGAATGGCTTTCGAAATAGTATTATTTCAGCGCTGTACCAAAAATACTTGATCAAATTACGTAATTTTTGGAATATGCCACCTTCGTTTACGTATCATACAGACTTTCCTGTATTTTCTTTACTTTTAATTTCCGCGATAAGTGCAATTCTAAATAAGCACCGATTATTTTGGTACTTTTTTTTTTTGGTATTATTATACAAACACCGTGACAGCGTTAGGGTTAGGGTTAGGGTTAGGATTAGGGTTAGGGTTAGGGTTGGGGTTAGGGTTAGTGTTAGGGTTAGGGTTAATTCGCTGTCACGGTGTTTGTATAGTTTTACCTTTTTTTTTAACAAAGAGCGCCGCGCCGAGCCATCCTATGGCTGGATTTGTAAACAATTTTTTTTTTTTTTTTTTTTGTTAAACATTTGGCGAACCTGAACCAGAATCATCCTCCAAGAACCATCTTGTCATGTTAAGAACGGCTTTCGATTTTTTGCCATTTTTTCAGGGGATTCTTATTGATTGGACACTGATATATCGTGGGGGGGGGGTCTCTGGTTCAGGTTCGCTAAATGTTTTCTCTCTTTTTAAGATAATTACTGGTTATGAATAGTTTGGCCAATTTAAACTATTATAGGTGAGTTTCCCCGAATAACTAACAGCAAACCAGTAAAATAAAATAAGATACACGTGTTTGTATTTATTTATATTATTGCAAAGTTTTAACAATGAAATTCTACTTAAGTTTTTATTCTGAAAGTCACTGAAAATTACTGATTTTTACTAAGAATTAAAAAAAAAACTATCGGATAAAGCCTAATGCAACGGAATTCTTACCTTGTCCAGGTTCGACATTTCTTGTTTTATTGAATTCTAAATCTGTCTTAACTTTGAACTAGTAATGAGGAATTTCTTCATTTCCCACGTGACGTGCCACCGCCAAACGGTGTTGTTGCCAGCTGAGATTTTAAAAAACCCGCTAGATCAGGGGGGAAAAATCTCCAGAAAATCGCTAGATTTGTAACTTTTGCCGCCTGAAATTTTCAAAAACAGCTAAATCGAAACAAAAAATTTCTCCAAAAAAGAAAAACATTTCTTAACCTACATAAAAATATTATGAATATACAAAATATTCCGTGTTTTCTCACTCGGTATTTTTGGAATTATATTGAAGCGGTTAGCTCCTCCGAAGACTTCCAAATTTTATCAGCTAGTTTTATCTGTCTTGCAACAAGGGTATATTTTGTTTTGCAAGAAACAAGCCATAAAATCAAACAGCGTTTATAAAAGTTGTACGAGCCCTTTCTAGTCTCACACAAAAACGCGCATTCACATCTCAAGCCATTGTTCTTGTCATACACATACGCGCACACAAACATACGCACGCATGTACACACACGTAGATATATTCATGTTCACACACTCACATTCACGTGCATACACACACACACTAACATACACGCATGTACACACGTACGCACACATGGGCAACATCACTTCCCCTTTGAAGGAAATCCACACATGCACAAAAGACCACCGGAAACAACTATAAAAGCAAGAGACCTGACCTGTTTTCCTTCTTTTCGACTCAGCTCCCGAGCCTGCGTGCCTCACGTCACCTGCTACTATGTGTTGGGCAAGAGTCAACAGACAGTACGTACACCTTACACGCTTTCTATCTCCATGGCCTGGATTGACTTTTTTTCTCTCTCTCTCTCTCTCTCTCTCTTTCTACAACAATAGACTTTCCCTCTCACCAGCTAACAGCGAGAGACACACGCCAAACTGGATTGACTTTCTCTCTCTCTCTCTCTCTCTCTCTGCAACAATAGACTTTCCTACTCACCAGTTAAAAGCGAGAGACGCACGCCAAACTAAACACGTGCTGTACCCTTTTCTTTCATTTGTTTCTTCACAAAATAAATCCTAGTTCGTTTATTTCAATTTAACACATTGTTCGTTTCTTTCTCAATGCAATTCATTTTTCCTATTTTGTACGACTGGGGGATATGTATAATATATCCACCAGTCCACCACAAATTGGTGACACCCGAACGTGAGATGAACACGCATTTCCTTCTATACCACAAGTCCCGCAACAAACTGGCGACTGACTGATGTGAAATGAACACGCATGGTAACCCTACTTTTTTTTTAAATGAATTGTTTTGAGCGAGACGCACGTTTTATTTGATAAAGAAAAAACGAACATTTCAACAAAGAAAAACAGGTGAACTACTACCAACAAGAATCTCAACGAACTACAATGACAAAACCCCTCGTCAGACTCGGCAGAAAAATAAACACAGAGCTTTCGACTTCATACCGAATATAAAGAAAAATTCGAGCTCGACAAACATTTTTCACAGTTTCCTGACATTACCCTGCAACAAACGCGAGAAGCAAAATCACATAGGCCTATACACATTCTCTTCTGCACAGCAGATGCAACAACAAAGAAACAATTACTGGACATCCCTATCAACACATGGAAGAAGTTGAATCAACAATACGAGTTGAGATGCACCACGCACGCTGATAAACTCACAACTGGAAGGTTTGTTGACAGCCGGCAACTGGACACCACCGTTCAACACGAACGAATGTGCAACAAGCGCCCGTACAAGCAATGTACACACACTACCGCAGACTCACTTGCGAAGACACCATCAACTGGACACCCACCGTTCAACACGAACGAATGCGCAACTAACACCCGTACAGACAATGTACACTCTACCGCAGACTCACTTGCGAAGACACCGTCAACTGGACACACGTATCAACACGAAGAAAATTTTCCTTCCAAACAAACAATTCACTTCACTGTCCAAGCAACTCGTTGCACATGTCAGCACACAACAAAAAAACAAACAAACAAATGTCAGCCTAAAAAAAGAGTAAACACCTTTTCTACGCGTCAGTAAATACTTTTTTTTACGAACACACTCCGTTTTTGACGTTTTTTTTAATAACCACACCAACAGCAAAAAAAACAGGATGAAAAGTCAATTGCCCAAAACATTACTTATAAAAAAAATATATATACACTGCATATTTTTTTTTCCCTGGGAAGGGGAGTATTGTACGAGCCCTTTCTAGTCTCACACAAAAACACGCGTTCATATTTCAAGCCATTTTTCTTGTCATACACATATGCGCACACAAAAATACACGCGCACGTACACACACGTAGATATATTCACGTTCACACACTCATATTCACGTGCATATACACACCCGCTAATGTACACACATATACGCACACATGGGCAACGTCACTTCCCCTTTGAAGGAAGTCAACACATGCGCAAAAGACCACCAGAAACAGCTATAAAAGCAAGAGACCTGACCTGTTTTCCTTCTTTTCGACTCAGCTCCCAAGCTGAGCGGTTGACGGACCATCTGCTCCCTTTCGGGGCGCGCATGCCCGCGCGCCTCACGTCACCTGCTACTATATGTGGGGCAAGAGTCAACAGACAGTACGTACACCTTACACGCTTTCTATCTCCATGGCCTGGATTGACTTTTTCTCTCTCTCTCTTTCTCTCTCTATAACAATAGACTTTCCCTCTCACTAGCTAACAGGATTGATTTTCTCTCTCTCTCTTCCTCTCTGCAACAATAGACTTTACTTCTCACCAGTTAACAGCGAGAGACGCACGCCAAACTAAACACGTGCTGTATCCTTTTCTTTTATTTGTTTCTTCACGAAATAAATCCTAGTTCATTTATTTAAATTTAACACATTATTCGTTCCTTTCTCAATTCAATTCATTTCTCCTAACAACTGGGGGATATATATAATATATCCACCAGTCAACTACAAATTGGTGACCCGACGTAAAATGAACACACATTTCCTACTATACCACCAGCCCACTACAAAGTCAAATTGAGATATATTACAAATTAAACATCACAATATTGGCGTATCTAAATATTGAATATTGCCGAATAAAATTCTCAGCAAATATCAGAAAAATTGATATTTACAGGATAAAAATTGAAAAGAAATCCGCAAAACGCAGGCACCAAATTTGTATGTGAATAAAAATGGATAGAACTGTGGTGACCTGCTGAGTCCAACTGGAATAAATGACAGATAGGAACATTTCACAGCAATCACCGCTTTGAAACGCCTACGTGTTATTAAGAATGTGTAAGAACATAATTGTTGTGATATGACCACATGACTACATAAAAACAAAGGAACTATGTTTATGCTCCCTCACGCTTGAATACGGTGTTTAGTCCCGAAGCAGCAAGCAGGCACTATAAAGGTTTTTACCTGCCAAAATCAAAGTGAGTTTCTCTCCAAATTCTCAAGTGCAGCACATGTTTGAGAAAGCTCCGTCTTTGTGGGACGTTAAAACACCCGTCATAGTTTTTTGTGGGTCGCAGATGAACTACAATACCATTGTGGAAATTTGTTGTGTTGCGACCGACACTCTGAACTCACACGAAAAAGAAACATGAAAAATACAAGTCAGAGAACAATAAAAGTGTATTTAACACAAACGTAAAATACAAAGTAAAATATATAGGTTGCAAAGCAATTGTGTTTGCGGCTTTTTAAGAAGTCCAAAAAAGTTCTTTTAACGTCTTATGTGACGGCTCCTTTCAAGTTAAGAAGTAGAGAGATGGAATAATACATCTGTTCTCCACTAATGTTCGTATGAAAGAGGGCGTTTAAAGAGAGTCTTTAGTCCAGCTTAATAAATAGGTTGCCATGATTGGTCAATGAGCGGCACCTTTGGCCAATGAGACAGGGCCTTATTTAAATTGTAAGGAAAGGGAAATAAGATGAAAAGGGAGGTAACTCTAGTTTTTTTTATATTCTCTCAACAACAACAAAAATGCGATGAATGAATTCGTTGCATGTCCCTTTAGGACTTAATATTTAAACATTAATGCTTAATATGAGCTTTAACATAAAGCTTTCTTAAATAAAATTTCAGGCATTATTATGACCCGATTACAAGAATGTTTATGTAGTTTTTAATAAAAAAAATTTCTTTTTTCTCAGGCATTATTATGGCCTGATTACAAGAATGTATACACAGTTTTAATACAGAAATTTTTTTTTTTTTTTTAATAATTCTTCTGAAGTATCTGTTGGTCCCATATTAGGATTCTTACAAACTTCAATAGAAGAAGGTGCGCTTTCATTGGATTCCTCTTCAGCTGGAGTGCCAGGAAAATAGTTATGAGTTAAAGACAACTCTAATGGAAACAAATGCTTGAAGCTATGTATTTCCACTGCACCATCGCCTCTTTTTATTCGAGCGGAATGAACTTTGCCATCGCTCCTACTAAACAGTTCAATAACTCTGCCCAGTTTCCAGAAAGGTCTAGGCTTGGCAGGATTCTTTATAAGAATCACATCATTTACCTTGATTTTATTGTGAACTCAATTCCATGCAAATCCTTGCAACTTTCCCTTGGACTCAGCAAATATTCCTCATGCCACAGGTCTTTGAATTTAGAAGTCAATTCTTCTCTGTTTTCCAAGGTACTTACAAGTAGAGATCTTGTGACTGGTTCTGTTTCAACTAAACTGGGGTTGTCAGCTTGAAAGGAAAGTTCAGAGTTTATGTTAGGATGAATAAAACAGTTGGGTGTTAAAGGGAATAATTCAATGACATTAAATTTGAACTCAACCTCAGATCAAAAGTCTCAAACTCAAATCCAACTGTTCTCTTCTCTCTGCACTTTCCACACTGACCCCCAAAATAAAGAAGACGGCTCTTTTATAGAGAGATCCAACCATATCTCATTTGCATACCCCCTCCCCCCTCTCGTCACATCACGTGATTTTCAGTCCATAAATACCAGGGGGCGGCCATTTTTATTTTCTCTTTTTTTCTTTCCTAACACGAGCCGCACGATGCGTGAGGTAAGGTTTTTTACTTTTAACCACATTCAATATCAGCAGAACATCTTTAGATCAGAGGCCTAGAGTTCACTGCCCTTTGGACGTCTGATAGAAGGGTTAAGATTTAAAATTTTGGATCGACCTAATGTTTTAAACAAGCATGATTTTATTACCCTGATCATTCTCTCCCAAGTACTACCAATCCAAGGGGAGTAAAGAGGTATTTTTATGTGCATGATAGCAGAGCTGGTAAATGCATTATTGAATTCATTGTTGTTGATGAGAAGTTTAATTACATCACCACCTAAAGCAGCATTAAAGGAATGTGCATTATCACTGTATATATGAGTGGGTACTCTAACAATATTAGAAAAACGAATTAATGCGAGAATGAAAGCTTGAGTGCTCATATCCGGCACAAGCTCAATGTGAATAGCTCTCACATTCATACATGTGAAAATCAACAGATACATTTTTGTAGACTTTCCTTCTCTCTGTACCCAGATGTGACCCATGTAATCAATACCAGTATGTTGAAAGGGATTTATTAGCCTAACTCTGTGTTTCGGCAGATTTGTTAACTTGGGGTATTTAAAAGCCAAGATGTTGAATTTTTTACAGGTATAGCAGCTTGAGATTACAGACTTCACCGACTGCCTTGCTTGGGGAAGCCAATATCCAGACAATCTCAATTTTGTTATTGTCGTGCCTATGCCCAAATGTCTCCACCGATGATTGCTATCCAAAATTATTAATTTCGTTAGTGGATGTTGCTTGCCAATCAAAATTGGAAAGACCAAATTATAGTCATATCTTGAATTGGCAATTCTGCATCCACTCTTAAGACCCCGTCGGAGTCGAGAAAGATGTTGAGATTCTTAACCAGTGAGGGAATCTTCTTATCAAGGGGGTCCTTCAGATAAGCAATCTCGACATCAAAGGCTTGTGATTGCATCATTTTAATCAAGTAAATTTTGGCAGTCTGTTTTGGATTAGACTGTTTCTTCACTCATTTATATTTATTCACAAATTTGAATATGAAGGTAGTGGCATGGCATAACTTGTCCAAACTCGAGAACCTGTCAAAGGGAATTAGTGGTTTACAAATAGTTCCACTTATTGTACTATGAAAAACATTTTCCACATATCGCTGGTTTTCCGGACTCAGGCAGCTCAAGGTACTTGTAGGCCAATTCTCTGGTTCCTGAACTATCCATGCAGGTCCATATGTCCATAAGTCCAGTTTCACTTTAAATTTTTCCAGGCTGACACTACGAGAAAGCAGATCCACCGGATTTTCCGCAGAGGGGATATATTTGTAGTAAATGTCCACTCCAAATTCTTTGGTAAAATTCTCTTTCATATCATGAATCTCTCTTATTCTATTCCTGGTATATAGGCTTTTTGCCTTCACATTGTCTTAGAGAAGCCATGACAAAACAACTTGAGCATCCACAAAAACAATAATGTTCTCAATTTTAACATTAGAGTATGTTCTCAGCAACATGCTCAATGCTTTGAATGCAATGTATACAGCAAGCAACTCCATCATTGGCAAAGTTTTAGCTTTCATTGGTGCTACTTTCACTTTAGAAAATATTATATGGGATTTCCCATTTTGCATCCCATAAATAACAAACCCATATGCCTGTGGTGAAGCATCACAGAAGATATACAACTTCAGTGGACCGTCACTGTCTACAGCCTGTCGTGAGAAGGACAGATTCCTCAAACCAGAGAGATCCCCAGCTAAATTTGACCAGATTGTCATTATGTCTGTTGGCACCTTTTGATCCCAACTCAATTTGAGCAACCATAATTTTCTAAGAAGGATTTTCGCTTTAACTGTTACAGGAGCACAGAGTGATAAAGGATCAAATATTTTTGCTGTCTGTGCCAAAATATCCCTTTTAGAGCGTATATTTTCCTTAACTGAAGTGTGAGAGATGCTGATAGTATCTGATTCAGGGTTGTATTTATACCCAAGAACCTTTTCATACTCACAGTTATGTTGCACAATACTACCATCCTCAATCATGATTTCTCGTAGGCATCTATAGTTGGAATTACACAACCTCAGAAATTTCCCTTTTGCAGTCGAGGCACTGCATTTTTATAAAGGCTGATTATCTCCTCCAAAGAATTGCTTGTCATACATAAGTTGCCAACTTCAGATTTCTCCAATATGTTGAGTTCTTTAACAGGGTCTTCAATGTCGGCAAGACGATCATTAACATTAGATCGAAACTCAATTTCTTTCTTTCGTTCGTCAACGAAACCACAATTCTTCAAATCAAACTCTGCTTTGATGCATATTACTTTAATTTTTTCATTCAAGGAACAAACTTCAACTAGCATCTCCTTGATAATATCTTCCTCTTTCTGAAAAGTCCTTTTTCTTAGTCTTTCACGTTGTTCCAGCATTTCGATGTTAAGTGCAATATCCTCCTTTAAGACTTCCCGGGCAACTTCGAGAGCCCTTACACCCTTTAATGTCTTAAAATTCTCCATTTTAGGATTCACTCTTATTTATTTTAAATCCAACGTGAATTCAGTTTCTTTTTTTCTCGAAGAGCGACAAACAATTCGTAAAGAAGTCTCGCCGGAGAATCTCAGCTTTGAAACACGTGTAGTCCCAAGTAATGTTTCTATTTTCTTGTCTCCTCATGACAGCAGAGTTTAACTCAAGAATAGTAAAATATATATATTTGGGGGTCGGGGGGGGGGGTAAGCAATAAATAAGCTTTGATTTAAAAGGGTTTTTTTTTGTCACAAGACAAATAGTGATGAAATTGTTTTTGTCATATGGCAAATAATAGAGAAGAATTTATTTATTTTTTCTTCTTTCTTTTCAACAAATATTACCAAATCCGCACGAGGTTATAAGATGACTACTCGTTCGGTTGCGCAGACTACAGTTCGTTCATGTGTATGTAGAGATTTTTTTTTTATATATATAAATAGGGGACTTCTTTAAAAGTGATCTCCTGTATTTTATTTTTTTGTGTGTGTTTTCTTTTTTTGCAACAACCAGCTAAACTTGAGAATTGTTTTGCAAAATGTTGTGTTTGCGGCTTTTTAAGAAGTCCAAAAAAGTTCTTTTAACGTCTTGAGTGGCAGCTCCTTTCAAGTTAAGAAGTAGAGAGATGGAATAATACGTCTTTTCTCTACTGATGTTCGTACAAAAGAGGGTGTTTAAAGAGTTTTAGTCCCACTTAATAAATAGGTTGCTGTGATTGGTCAAGGAGTGGCACCTTTGGCCAATGAGACAGGGCCTTATTTAAATTGTAAGGAAAAGGAAATAAGATGAAAAGGGAGGTTTTTTTTTTATAAATTCACCACATCCAGCAAGAACTCAAACCTCCTTTTAAACATTCCAAACCACTGTTCTTTTAATATGAACATATATACATACATAATAACTTATATGGATTACAGACTGTTTCCACCAGGAAATAGTCATATTGACTCCAAGTCCTCCTGTGGAACAACTATCATAAAAAGCAGTAGATTCAAGCTTGTGCTATACACATAAAATCCGCACACATACATTTAAAAACGTTCATTTAAAACATTTAAACACAAGAAAACACTTATGTTGGAACACCTTATTTTAATACTTCTACCATTTATTTAAATGTTATTATTTGATACCATTTATTTAAATGTTATTAGTTGATACCATTTATTTAAATGTTATTTATTTGATACCATTTATTTAAATGTTATTTATTTGATACATTTATTTAAATGTTATTTATTTGATACCATTTATTTAAATCTTATTTATCTGATACCATTTATTTAAATGTTATTTATTTGATACCACTTATTTAAATGTTATTATTTGATACCATTTATTTAAATGTTATTATTTGATACCATTTATTTAAATGCTATTATTTGATACCAATTATTTAAATGTTATTTATTTGATACCATTTATTTTAATGGTATTTATTTGATAGCATTTATTTAAATGTTATTTATTTGATACCATTTATTTAAATGTTATTTATGTGATACCATTTATTTAAATCTTATTTATTTGATACCATTTATTTAAATGTTATTATTTGATACCATTTATTTAAATTTTATTATTTGATACCATTTATTTAAATCTTATTTATTTGATACCATTTATTTAAATGTTATTATTTGATACCATTTATTTAAATTTTATTATTTGATACCATTTATTAAATCTTATTTATCTGATACCATTTATTTAAATGTTATTTATTTGATACCATTTATTTAAATGTTATTATTTGATACCATTTACTTAAATGTTATTATTTGATACCATTTATTAAATCTTATTTATCTGATACCATTTATTTAAATCTTATTTATTTGATACCATTTATTAAATCTTATTTATCTGATACCATTTATTTAAATCTTATTTATTTGATACCATTTATTTAAATGTTATTATTTGATGCCATCTATTTAAATGTTATTATTTGATACCATTTATTTAAATGTTATTTATTTGATACCATTTATTTAAATGTTATTATTTGATACCATTTATTTAAATGTTATTATTTGATACCATTTATTAAATCTTATTTATCTGATACCATTTATTTAAATGTTATTTATTTGATACCATTTATTTAAATGTTATTATTTGATACCATTTACTTAAATGTTATTATTTGATACCATTGATTTAAATGTTATTTATTTGATACCATTTATTTAAATGTTATTATTTGATACCATTTACTTAAATGTTATTATTTGATACCATTTATTTAAATGTTATTTATTTGATACCATTTATTTAAATGTTATTATTTGATACCATTTATTTAAATGTTATTAATTTGATACCATTTATTTAAATGTTATTATTTGATACCATTTATTTAAATGTTATTATTTGATACCATTTATTTAAATGTTATTCATTTGATACCATTAATTTAAATTTTATTTATTTGATACTATTTATTTAAATCTTATTTATTTGATACCATTTATTTAAATGTTATTAATTTGATACCATTTATTTAAATGTTATTATTTTATACAATTTATTTAAATGTTATTTATTTGATACCATTTATTTTAATGCTATTATTTGATACCATTCATTTAAATATTATTATTTCATGCCATTTATTTAAATGTTATTTATTTGATACCATTTATTTAAATGTTATTATTTGATACCATTTATTTAAATGTTATTATTTGATACCATTTATTTAAATGTTATTTATTTGATACCATTTATTTAAATCTTATTATTTGATACCATTTATTTAAATGTTATTGATTTGATACCATTTATTTAAATGCTATTATTTGATACCATTTATTTAAATGCTATTATTTGATACCATTTATTTAAATGCTATTATTTGATACCATTTATTTTAATGTTATTATTTGATACCATTTATTTAAATGTTATTATTTGATACCATTTATTTAAATGTTATTTTTTTGATACCATTTATTTAAATGCTATTATTTGATACCATTTATTTAAATGTTATTATTTGATACCATTTATTTAAATGTTATTATTTGATACCATTTATTTAAATGTTATTATTTGATACCATTTATTTAAATGTTATTTTTTTGATACCATTTATTTAAATGTTATTTATTTGATACCATTTATTTAAATGTTATTTATTTGATACATTTATTTAAATGTTATTTTTTTGATACCATTTATTTAAATGTTATTTATTTGATATAAACTCAACGATTCCATGTTCTTTATTGAGTGCCGTCTTTTCCTGAATTTTTTTTATTTCTTTATTTAAGGATGTAAATTGGTAACCCCGTTAAATTTATTATTAAGTGTTCCGAAAATTCATCCTATAGATTGGCTACCTTCTAACATCAGCAATGCATCCTATAGAACCATTCTGAAGGGGAGATTGTGGAGAGTAGTAAAACAAAAAAATACAAGTGTATAAATGGGAATAATAGCATAAAATGAACGAAGGTTTTCAATTTAAAAAATAAATTATATCTACATTTAAACGCAGATGAAAACTCTTAGCTATCCCCGCCACCCATCAAAAAAATGAGATCCTGCTTTTTTAGGCGATTACATGTGAATATTCAAAAAAAATATTTTAGAATTTAAAACGGGAAGGGGTAATTTTTTTCATATAATTTTTAAAATTAAAATGATCTCTCATTTCTAGGACATTCTAACTTTTTGAGGCAGGTAACTAATCTTTAATATTTGTCTAATACTCTCTCACTCGCAATTTCATAAAACCACACGAAATCACTTTAAAAAGTAAAACATGCAGATTTTATCTCCCATAGCAAAAAAAAAAAAAAAATGAATAAATAAATACTTAAGCCTTGAGTCCTAGACTGTTACAAAGCCCTGGAAATAAAGGTGTTACTTTACATTAAATTGGGCAGCGCTTTTCATGTTCATCACCATTCACAATCGAATATATTTTTGTCTGCTATTTTTTAAAATGAAAGAAATATTTTAAAGATGAAATTTTATTTTAAAATATTTTACTATTTTAAAAACGAAAAGAAAAATTACAATTTAGATATTTGCCAATTTTACAATATCTTTTTATTTTTGGTTTATTTGTATTATTTTTTACTTTTGTAAATAAAATTAATGCTAAAGTATAGTATTTGTTCTGATACTATGCTTGGTAAATGAAGGAGAAATCTTTCAAGATTGAGGATTAAAAGTGTTGCCTCAATCGCAAGTGCCTCTTTTTGGGGTTAGCAGGGTTTTCACTTAATGACCTTGTGCCTAACTTTGCCATTGTAGCATCTCTTTTTTACATGTGGAAAACTTTCTTTCTGATTTTAATGTTTGCTAAAAAAATAAATGCAATAAATTTCACAGAGGTGTTAACATATGTTGTGTCTTAGAAATATGTCGTTCACGCTGACAATTGAAAATAATAACAAATGTTAAAAACATTAGTAAAAACAGATAAAATCAATAATGCTGGCTCTTTGGAGGAAGCAAGTAAGTAGGAACAAAACAGTCAGTCGTTAAAGTGTAGAATAGTGTAGAGGACTAGAATATATATATATCCTAATCCCGTTACAAAAGAAAATAATGAAACGAATTGAAAGAAGGAAACAAAAATTCAATTGCTGGATAAAATAAACATGTCGTTTATTTACTGTTGAAAAATGAATGTTTTAGGTATAGCACGCGTTCATGTCCACGTTCGGGTGTAACCATCATTAATTGCGGGACTGGTGGTGTAGAAAGAAAAGGAAATGTGAGTTCATCTCATGCTTGTTTGTTTGCGTGTGGGAAGAGAAGCACAAGTTGTAGATAGAGAGAGAGAGAAAGGTAATCCAGGTTATGGAGATAGAAAGTGTATATATACTGTTTGTTAGCTTTTTGCCCCACATATAGTAGCACGCGCCTGCCGAAACGGCGGTGGCTGCTGCGCCGACCACTCGGCTCGGAAAGTGAGTTGGAAAAGAAAGAAGCTGCTTATTGCTCTTGCTTTTATAATTGTTTCCGGTGGTCTTTTACGAATGTGTGGATTTCCTTTGAAAGGGAAAGTGACGTTGCATATGTGTGCATGCGCGCGTGTGTGTGTGTATACACGTGAATGCGAGTGTATATATGCGAACGTGAATATATGTACGTGTTTGGACGTGCGCGTATATGTTTGTGTGCACGTATGTATATGACAAGTAATATGGCTTGAGATGCGAATGCGTGTTTTTGTGTAAGACTAGAAAAGGCTCGCACAAATGGTTAACAGCCAGGAAATTGCGAACAATAACAAAAATCAACAAATACCTGATACCAAACACAATAAAATTCAAGTATTTTGTATATGTGCTGAAATTATATTTACGCTTATTTTATTTCATTTCTTTTAGCTGTCTTTACAACAAATAACTGGTTGCTTGTCGCTTAACCGTTGGAGACTTCATTCTTGAAAAATTGTATAAAAATATCTATGACTACCACTAACTGTAAATTTGGGAGTGCAACTCGATAGGTGTATCAGAATTTGGGGGGAATTTTTGACACACCTAACACAAAACTGCAAATAAAATATAAAAAACTTGTAATTTCTCTTTTTAAAGTGGGTTGTTTATTTTCTTTATGGACTGTACTTCTAAAATAAACTATTAAAGCTGTTTAAAAAATAATAGAAATATTATTTTTTATTTTTTAAAAAATAGTGTTTACAAAGTGCTGGTGTGCCTTCATGCAGCTATTTTTTATGTAAGGAAATCAATTGAATTTTAAAAAAATATTTTTCCATTTTAAAACTTTAAAAATCTATCCAAATTTTTCTATTGGTTCAATTTCTACAATATTTTCAGGGTCAATGTGAAATTTGATGTTCTTTCCAATAAACCAAATATAATATTTTAGAAACGTTTTTTTTAAATTCACCCAACCATTTTGAAATGTCTATTAAAATTTAAATAATTAATTTAAACACCAAAGTTTTATATATCACAAATTGAAAATAAAAGATCAATAAATAAAATATTCTAATTTAAAACAAAAAAAGAAGTGTTTTTTGGAAATTTACCTGTAAAGTCCTAAGTGTAAAACCTTTTTTTTTAAGTGGAAGCTTATGTTATGCTTAGATTGTCAAGTAAATATTGGACGCTGACGACAATGTTTTCTATTTTATTCAATGTTTTCTTTTTTTAGATATTTAAAAAAAAAAATAACTCGATAAAGAAGAATTAAAATATATTAAATCAAAAATTCATGAAAAAAAGAAAAAATACTTCATCGACTGTTTTTTTTTAAGGCAAAAACTTATAAGTAAAATGTGACTATTTTCACTGTGGGGACACATATTTCTTCACGCACAAGGCTAGACGGCTAATGCTAACGTGTGGTTTTTACTTCCTTCTGTCCATCCGTAGTTCAAAACAAGAACAAACACTGGTTCAGAATTTTGCTAACACCGTAAAAATGCTTACGCAATGGCGGTATTTTCAAATAGTTGTTTAAAAAATTCTTTTATTTAAAAAATACATGTAATTGAAAATATAAATATGGATAAATTCTTAACAATGAAGAATGGAAGTACCCATTGAATAATATTTTATAGGTAAGTGATTTTTTGGAATTCATATATATTTTTTATAATCGAAGTAAGTAAAATTTCGTTGATTTTCTTCAAATCTTTCTTTAAAGAAAACCGATTTAAAAAAACAAATATTGCATAATTTGCTATTAAACCTGTTATTTGTTTTTAATTTGGTCTTTGCTCCTTTAATTGAAAAAGAAATTAGGGTTTGAATTACATTTTTCAAGTAGTTATAAGCTTGGAAATATAGGCGGTCGAATTATTCAATTTTTTATCACGCATTTTTAATGTCGGTATCTGACACTGCTAGCAACTCGAATGTAGGGTTGGTGGTAGAATAAGTCATTTGTTTACAATTTTTGAGAAATTAAGCCGTTAAGCAGTAAGAGGCCATTTGTTTACTTTTTATTCAGTATGTAAAAACCACTTTGAACAACATATTTTGAAATGAGAAAAACACTTGGGGTTAGCATGTTAAAAATTAAATTCTTTTTTTTTTTTTCTAATTATGTTTGCTTGTTTCTGTATTTAATAAAATCATTTAATCAGAAATTCTGTATTTAATAAAAATCATTGGGGCTGATAAGTATTTTACCATATATTAAAAACATTTGTTATCCAACGTAAAAGCTAATGTAATCCCTGACAGCCATTTTTTTCACTACCGAGGAATCAGTAATGCACATGCGTGTAAAAAACGGCGTTCGAAATAAACACCCCCAACCTTCCCATGTTAAGAACGGTTTTCAGAATAAACATACCCAACCACACCATGCATAGTGAATAGAGGCATTGAGTCTACGGTTCCAGGTGAGCATTGTCTGAAGATAGTGGTTTCAATCCTACCTAAAGCAGGCTAGGGGATTAGTTGGCCCAAAACATGATGAGACGACAACTATGGAAGGCAGTAATTATTGGGGATACAGTTACAAGACTTAGCATTCCTATTCTGTCGCATTTAACCATCTGAAGAAGGCCAGAGGATACGTTGGGCGAAACGTGGTGAAACAATAACTATGAAGATGAGGATAACAGTCTGCAAAAAAATAAATATATAAACTTGGCATTCTCCATCAACACAACAAAAGCAAACATTTGGTGAGCAGTAAAGGATTTTCCTGAATCTTTTTTTTATCTATTTAGTCTTTTTTAAATTCTTCAAAAAGCTGTTGATTAAGCACCACATTTTAAATAAAACATAATACTTTATAGAGATGAGAGAAACGCAATGGAGTTTAATTCGATATTAATAAGCAAACTTTATTTGTCATTTTCGTTAGTAGCTTTGGTAGAGTGTGCAAGAGAGAAACAGGTTAGTATGAGAGTTCACAACAATTAGATATAGGTCAGGCCTGTTGAAGGAGAAAGAAAGAGACAGGTGTTCAGTGTAGATATGTATGTAGGAGCGTGCGTCTGATAGTAGAGACAGGGCAAAGGGTTAGTGTCTCGTGGTAAGAAAAAGTGTGTGTGTGTGTGTGTGTGTGTGTGTGTGTGTGTGTGTGTGTGTGTGTGTGTGTGTGTCAGTGTATAGTCTTTAGCATGACAAAGAATTTTCGTTTGGGTACAGCATGTGGAAATAAATGGTAGTTTGAAGAGAGCCATAGCTAGCTCGTAGTACTCACGTTTGGCCGAGGGCGGAGCCCCCCCCCCCAGCGATGTGTGCTGCTTGGGATTGAGAGTTTCAAATTTCGCCTTTTATATACTCTGTCACATGATTGGTCAAGCCAGGGAGAAAATGAATTTCAAATCATTCATTTACGCTATGAACTCAAGAAAGCCAAGTCAAAGTCCGTGGACCCAAAGCTAAGAAACTTTTCTATCCGTAACTTTTGAAGTCTACTAATCTAAAAACACTAACATCTGTGTATTGCGAACTTTTGTTTTATTTTTTCCTTATTCCAGCTTTGACTTTAATCCTGAATATTTGTCTTGTTTTCTTTTTATTTATATTTTTTTCCTAAATCTTTGTTGTCAAATATACTTATTAACAAATACTTTTTCTTATATTTAAAGCGAGAGAAAAAAAAAAGAAGTCTTCCATGAAATTGAACATTTCCCAAATTATATTTGCATATTATCTGAACTCAAAAACATGCGGCTTTTTTTTTTCTCTCTCTAAAGTATGCATAACTTCTAGCTAGTCTAAACTTAATACGTAACCCTAAAGGTATTACTTCTCAACAGTTTTTTAAATGAGTTAAAATAACCAGACTTTCCAATTTGATAAAAGTTCTATTATAGCATATTTATTATGGGGTGGAGCTGGAATGGTCGAACATTCTAGCTCGAGGTAGATAAAGGCAAAAAGTATCCATGCATTAACATGGAAGGGGAGACTATCTTCAAGTACTTTCCTAAGCTGGGAATGGGGCAACGGACTTACTAATAGATATTAATAAGTCCTTCTCACCCTTTTTTTTTTTAATGGAGAGTAGATAATGTATGTGGATGTGTCATCGGCAGCTCCAGTAACTCTTGCTTCTCCTTTTTTGTCCTTCAGTCCCCATTTTCAATGAGTGATTTTTCTGACAAAGGGTGAAGAAAAAGCTGCTTTCCAGGTCGGTAGAACTTTGTGAACAGTAGCCTGAGATGTAGGAGATGTCACTAGTAAGGGTGCTGGAGGTAAACATTTCATCTGGGCTGACGTTAATCCAAACCTTGGATTAACCACTAAGGAGACTGTCCTATCAGCAGGTGCAAAGTACCGGGGCTGCTGTATTGCCATTTGGTGAATGGATTCTGGACCATACAGTAGTTTCTGGTAGGGCCTCTCGATGCCATACTAGTGGGTAATTGTTACGGCTTTACTTTTTAGTGGGGTAGTTGTACCCCAGCTAATCTTTTATCTTATAGAACCCTCGATAAAAAATGACAAACTCCTTTTAACATTGAACCTTTGCAAGTCTTTATTCCACGAGATAATAGTGGTGGAGCTCGAAGTTCTTGAGTCAGGTCCACGTCGGACTGTCGGTGCTGGGCGAGGAGGAGAGGAAGGTGTGTCTTCGCTCGCGGCTCTGTGCTGACTGTTGGATGTCCCCTCCACTCTTTTTGGGGACAGCAGGATCAATGCGCCCTGCCTGTCGATTGGCCAGTCTATGGCCGAAGAACTTACAGGGAAGCATTGATCCGCCAGACAGTATAGTTCATTAGGGGGGGGGGGTTACTACAACTTTATCATGTGCTACAAAAAAAAAAATTTCTTGTCTTTTTCTCTCTTACTTTCCCTTTCTGTCCTGCTCCAACCAAGTCTATCAACCTGCCCCACAAATCCCAAAACCTCAACATGACAAATATCCCCCCCCCCAAAAAAAGCAAAATAAACCTAGAACCTCATCCTCCAATGTAGACCCCTACTACCAGGTCTCCTTCTCCAACATCAGGGGTCTACGTTCCAACCTTCCAGAGGTTGAAACACAATTACAGGAGACGAAACCGGACATATTCTTTCTATGTGAAACTGGCATAGGACCAACCACTTCCCTAGACGAATTCATAATTAAAGGATACTCTAACTTAACATCTAAATCTGACCCCCAAGATCGCCATGGGCATGGAATATGTGCCTACATTAAAGATGGCTTTCCATGTGGTAGGGATATCTCAAGAGAAGACCCTAATTTACCTTATATGTACTTCCGGGTTGCACTAGCTTACACCACTGCATTTATATTTGCCCTCTATCGCCCCCACAACAGTGGGGTTACTATCTTTAAGAGCATATCTGAGAAAATTGACCACATCCTGTCTGCTCATCCTTCGGCTAACATTCACATATGCGGTGACTTCAATGTCCATAATGTGGAATGGCTGACCCACTCAAATAAGACCAATGATGAGGGAAGGTTCTGTCATGATTTTGCCACTGTCTATGACCTCACTCAGATTGTTCACGAACCCACCCGTGTGCGCGATACTACCGGTCAGTATGCAAGCCTTCTACACCTTTTTCTCACAACTTCCCCTGAGCTATGCTCATGTTCTGTTCTCTCCTCTGGGATCCTCCAACCACTTCGTTGTAGCAGTTAAGATAAAAATGAAATGTAATAAGTCTTCAGACGTACCTCTCCACCATACTGTATATCGGTACTCTATGGCTGATTGGGATAGCTTCTGTACATTCATATCTGATCTACCTCTACATTCCATGTTTAAAAAGGATGTGTCCTCTATAGTATCAGACCTGACAGAATGGTTAATTGTAGGCATAGACCGATTCATACCATCCAAAAATTCCAATAAAAACCTAACAGCCAGCCATGGTTCTCCTCAGAATGTGCTGCTGCCATCACGCACAGAAATCACTTTTTGCATAGCTATCAACATATACTGAGACTAAAGCTGCTTTCAGGACTGCCAGCAACCACTGTAAAAGAGTAATAAAAAATACAAGAGAGCTATATGCTCAGTCCGTTAAATCCAAAGTAGCTGAACAGCGGCATGGTTCCCACCAGTTTTGGCAAATAACAAATAGGATCCTGAACAGAAGTGTGCATTCTATCCAAACCATCATCAATGGACCTGAGATCATCTCGTCAGCATCAGACAAGGCCAGACTATTTGCCAAGAACTTTGCAGCTAATTCTACCCTATGTGACGAAGGCCATCAACTCCCCGTATTTCCTCCTATAACAGACAACACGCTATGCAACATACAAATATCTGTGCGTGAGGTTGCCTTGACAGAGTACAAAATAAACTTTGTAGCTTAGTGGGAGATGCCCTTTTCTCTTCTCTGCAGCTGCTCTCCCACAGATGAGACATTTTTTTTTTTTTACACAGATGTCACCACTTATGAAGGCCCGGAAGCCACTCATGGATAAGGGTTATTGCAAGTAAATTACATTAGTGTGGAGATTTGATGAAGTGTTTACTTAAGGGGGGTGGTTCATTAGGAATTTGTTAACGTTGGACTTGAACACATCCAAGTTGTAGTCAGGTGGGAAGCAGGCAGATGGAACAGAGTTCCACAGGCATGCAGTTCTAAGAAAGAAGCTTTGTTCATGGAATCCACATTTTGATTTAGGCACAGATAAAGAGTGGGGGAAATTTTTCACAGTGGATTCGGCTAGACGGGTGTTTTTCATGAAAGATTGGCGAGGGGGGACAAGAGATTGGAGTTCAGACGAGCACCTGCCATGGAAATGAGGATAAAACAAGGATAGGCTCGCAACGTCTCTTCTGTGGGAGAGAGGTTGCAAGGTAGAGAAAAGGGCATCCCCACTAAGCCACGAAGTCTATTTTGTACTCTGTCAAGTCAGGATAGGCTGTTTTTAGCAGCTCCTGCCCAGATATGGCAGCAGTATTCCATCCTTGGACGTACTTGGCTTTTATATAGATAGAGAATTGCATCAGTAGTGAGATATCTTCTGGAGCGGTAGAAGGATCCCACCATCTTTCCAGCGACCTTGGCAACAAACTTGATGTATGTGTTCCATTTCAGATCAGGAGTAAAGGTCAAACCCAGAAGCTTGTCAAAACACGGGGCCTCTCCCGGACGAGAGCCATCCATCCCAATTGATGCCAGATGGGGATCAGAGCGTTGATGATGCAAGGATAGGAGTTTGGTTTTAGATGCATTAAAGGTAACCAGCCACGTCTTCCCCCACTGAACCACGCGCTCGAGATCAGAGGAGAGAGAATCAGAGAGAACTTTGTCATTTACAGCCTTTGACGTGTTGCCGTAGATGGTCGTGTCATCAGCATAGATGTCAACGAATGATTTAAGTATGTGTTTAGGGAGGTCATTGATGTAGATCAGGAAGAGAGTTGGGCCCAGGATTGGCCCCTGAGGGACTCCAGCATTAATACTGCAAGCCTCTGATTTTTGTCCATCGACCACTACTCTTATGAGCCTATCGGAGAGAAATGATTTAATGATTGAGAAAACATTTCCAGTTATACCGTAGCTGGAAATCTTGTGAAGTAGACCCTTATGCAATACCTTGTCGAAGGCTTTTGATATGTCAAGAGCAATTGCCCTAGAAAGGAAGCCTTTGTCAAGAGATTCACTAATCTGTGGGATATAACCGTCAGCACATCTTGCAGAGCGGAAACCATATTGTGTGTCACTAAGAAGGTTATTCCTGCTGAGGTGGTTGACTATCTCTCTATCTAATATGGATTCCAGCAACTTAATCATAACGCACAGGAGACTTATTGGTCTGTACTGAGAGGGAGATGACTTATCACCTGAATTCTTAAATACAGGGCAAACTGATGAGGTCTTCCAGGGAGTCGGAAAGCACTTCTCCTTAAGGCAGCGCTTAAACAGTTTTGTAAGTATGGGAGCAAGTTCTGGTTGAAGCTTTTTAAACACTATAATTGGGATGCCGTCAGGGCCAGTTGCTTTACTGGAATCAAGGTTCTTGATTAGCTTGGCGACCTCATGCACGGATATTTGTATGTTCCGACATTGCGAGTCTGTTATTGTTTTATCGTTATTTCCATGGCAAGTGCTCGTCTGAGCTACAATCTCTCATCCTCGCTTGCCAATCTTTCACGAGAAACACCCGTCTGGCTGAAACTACTGTCAATAATTTTCCCTACTCTTTATTTGTGTCTAAATCCAAACGTAGATTCCATGAGCAGAGCTTCTTTCTCAGAAGTGCACGACTGTGAACTCTCTGCCGTTTGCCTGTTTCCCACCTGACTACAACTTGGATGTCTTCAAATCCAACATAAATAAATTCCTGACAAACTGCCCCCTTAAGTAAGACACTCTATCAAATCTCCAATACTAATGACTACTACAATACCATCTCATTGATTACTGTACACGCAGTAATCCTTATCCCTGAGTGTCCTCCAGGCCTTGATAAGTGGTGACCTCCATGTAAAAAAAAAAAGTGTAATGTGAACAAACATCTTGCTACTCATCTCCCTACAGAGTATCCCTGCAAATTATGTCCTTGATAGTAACCCCTACTTCAAAGTGGCACTACGCCTTGTTTGGAGTGAAAATTGATTAAGAAAAAAAAAAAAAGAGAGACATCAAAAACTTACAGAAGGAACTGCATGAAGGTTGCAAACATCATAAATGAAAGACTCTCTGTAGAACAAAGTGAATTAGAACCTGGCACACTCACATAGACAGTCCGTGTCATTAACCACTTAGCTACTGTCAACTATCTATCATGAAGTGAATCAATTTTATTTTATTTTCATTTTTTTAGGAAGTTTTTATCAACTTTTTATTTTTGGGGAAGGCTAAAACCCAAAATTTAACTCGAATACAACTACGAGTTACGTTTCGAAATTTTTTCAGATGAGGATTGGTCATTTGTATTTATCTTGAGTGTCATTTTCACAACATTTCGGTTGATGTAACCTCTGACCTTCTCCAGGTGTATCTTGTCAAACTTAGGAATGATTCTGTTGAACTCGGGAATTTGGACGGAATCCTTTATTTACTTCATGGGATAGCATGCTCTTGTTCTGTTAACCATAACTGGATAGATGTCCAAAGTAATTCGCAATTGTATTTTTTCAGTCATCCACACTGAGAATTGAACCTTCACCCTTCAGGAGAATATCACTTTTACAATTGATTTTCCAAGTGGTCTAACCACTGTGCCACAGGTCCTTGTAGACAGTTTAGGAGCCTTAGACCTACTTTTATTTCTAGTTGTTAATACCACTACTTCTTACTAATTATTATTACTATATGTTACTTGGTATTTACTTATTACTCTCTATATTATCTATTATGTATAATTAAGGGTTCCCATATCGTGTTAAATTCTTTACTAGAAAAATAACAATAATATACATATAAATATACAGTAATATATACTAGGAAAATAACAATAATATATATATATATATATTATTGTTATTTTCCTAGTATACATTACTGTATATTTATATGTATACAGTAATACAGGGCGACTCAAAAAGAACAAAAGCTAAATGGAGGCCATCTAGAATATATGCTGTAGAACAGGAGAAAAAAAGGCCAAAGACCCTAGTGTTTTGATGTGATGTTTTGAATATAATAAACTAGTTATGACCAAAGCTTCATTTCATTTGGACAAAACGCTAAGAAATGGGGCCTAATTAGAGTTGGGTCCGTTTTTTTGGGGTCACCCTGTATATACTAGGAAAATGGCAATAATATACATATAAATATGCAGTAATATATACTAGGAAAATAACAATAATATATATATATATATATATATATATATATATATATATATATATATAGTAACGTGTAGTAATAATAATCTAATATATAAAAGGCAAAATGGGCGCGCACGTTTGTGTCTGTCCATGAAAGGGATTTTCTCGCATTGGTTAGATTCTGGGAAAAGTTTTCTTATACTTCCTAGATTGTAATATCTCAGATTCGCAAACAGACATCATTTCTATCTTTTTTTTTTTGATTGAGTTTTAAAAAATTCCTTCATTTCGACTGTTTATTTATCTTTTTCATATAAATAAATCGAAACTAGTGTAGTATCTGTTCTGTAATTGGTCCTTGGTCAATGTAGGGGAAACCCTTCATACTGAAACAATTACTATTTATTTGGATACTACCAGAGTGCCTCCATTTTTTTTTGGGGGGGGGGGAGGCTGCTTTTCCCCCACATTAAAAACGATCTTTGTGGGAGATTTAAAAGCAACGCCAATTCTGCATGTCATCTTTTTGATTAACTACGTTAAATTTGAACGGTTTACATTTCCGGTCCCGTCATGGAGTAGGGGTAAGACGTCAGATTTTCTTTCACTTTCTTTTCCACCTTAGTTCAGAAGAGAAGGCCAATGAAAACGAAAGAAAAAAATTATGAGAACATGAGAATGATTTGAGGAAAAAACATTATGGCATGATTGTTAGACAAAATAAACTCAGTGTCTGAATTTCTCCGCAATTCAATTTGCTGCACTACAACTCCTTTTAACACAATTTGCTGCATCAACTCTTCATAACTTAATTCACTGTATTAACCCCTTCGTAACTCAATTATCTGCATAGGCTATTAGTGATCTACTATTCTACTCTTGAATCACTTGAGAATTATCCGTATGATACACTGGGAGGAAGCTCCACATGCCTCCCCGTAGTGACAGTCCACAATACCTTGTAGTCTACATTGCACTATAGAGAACCTAGTGTTGATTTAATAAAATTATTTTTGTAGATAATGATTTGAATAAAATTTCAAAATGCAAAAGTCAAGTATCATGCTGAAATTGTGCTTTAAGCAGAAACATTTATTTCGAACGCACCCCTGTGATATCAAAGAACCTAATGGTTTTATATGTGGGGCCTTTTAGCTTGTGTGGTAATAAAACTTTTCAAATGCATTTGTGATGTTAGGCTGCATAAGGTGTTAACTTTGGTCAAAATCGCCTGTTTCTTCTTTCATCGGATTATTTTGGTTATCGATTATCGATACTTATCGAAGACATTCCCATACAAAACCTATCTAAGAACACTGCCAGGCACACAAAGTACCTACATGTGAAATTTAAAAAAATTGGCTAACGTTTTTCGAATACATAGGTAACATTATGAAAATAGAACGTTATAAAATGACTAAAGTTTTAAGTACGTGATGATGTTTTAGTGTTGTCCCATTTAACTACTGCAACATGCCAAGGTATGTCCAGTGAGAGCACACACAGGCACATTGTTCTTAGGTGCTTCCATACATCCCCGTCACAATAACAACCAAGAATTGCCACTTTTGGTTGAGAATTTGTTCAGCAGAAAGTGCTGAAGTGTGAAAAGCAGTCCCCTGTGTATTTTATATGTACAAAAATCTACATCAACACATAAAAAGTTGTGAAAAGTGATTTATTTCATTGGGAATTTTATTATCCTATTATCTTAAACTGTAATCCTCAACGTCCGTTATCTCTCTCTCTTGGCTGTCAAAATTTGGACCCCTGTCCTCTCCATTTCGCTATTCCCTCTATATGTAAATTAATGAATATGTATATTGTAAACTGTTTTTGACTACTATTTGCGGGTATGAGACCAGTGGATTCACCAATCGTTTTTATAACCACCGGCTGTGCTAAACCAACCAATGAAAATGTTCCAAAGCTACTATAAAAATTCTTGAATTTTGGATTCAATCAGTTCGCTGCTAACTACATCACGGACCTCATCTGATTCTTGGCTGCTCTCTTGGTTACTGCCAATTACACTTAGGATCTGATCTGAACTACACCGCCATCTTTGTTCAACATAATGTCTCAAAACTTAACAGGTTATGCGCCTAGCCATCATCTTTTCTTTGATGGATCAGAATCTAAATTCGAATTGTAGCAGGTAAAAATTCTGGGATATCTAAGGATTCGAAAACTACAGAAAGTGATACAATCTCCAAAAGAGAATCCCAACGACCCTGAATTTCTCGAAAAGAATGCGACTGTTTTTGCAGAACTGATTCAATGCTTAGACGATAAAAGTCTGTCTCTGATTATAAGAGACGCCTTAGATGACGGGCGGAAAGCATTGAACATATTAAGAAAACATTATTTATCAAAAGGGAAACCGAAAATTATATCACTATATACAAAACTAATGTCTCTGAAACGTACGAAGGGCGTGCAATAAGTAATGCCCTTGACCCACTTCCCATAGCAGTAGAGTAACGAAAATTGGCACAGTTATTAGTCTTTCTCTACATAAGAACTACCCAGAATTATGCATTTCTCCCATTGCTTGATGCAGCTCTGGAGACTGTTTTTGTAGAACACCCCAGATTGGTCCTCCAACCACGACGTGACTTCAGAAATCAAGGCTGCATCATCTGGGAAACGCTTTCCTTTCAAAAACAACTTCATGGCTGGGAAAAGGTGAAAGTCAGAGAGTGCAAGGTCAGGAGAGTAGGGAGGATGGAGGAGGATTTCATAGCCACATGCCCGTGCTTCTGATCTGGCTACATGCGAGTTGTGGACCAAAGCGTTGTCCTGCAGGAGAAGGGTAACTTTGCTGATCTTGCCCCGTCTCTTGATTTTGATAGCTTCCCTTAATTTCCTCAAAAGTGAAGCACAATAGGCTCCTGTAATTGTGGTACCCTTTGCCAGGAAATCTATCATCACTACTCCGTCCTGGTCCCAGAAGACTGTGAGCATGACCTTGCCAGCGGAGGGCTGCACTCTTGCCTTCTTTGGAGGTGGTGAGTCCAAGTGCTTCAACTGCATTGACTGAGCTTTGGTCTCTGGATCATAGTGATGGACCCAGGTTTCATCCTGTATAATCGGTCTTTTGAAAAACTTTGACGCATCTTCTTGGCACATCTCCAAATTCATCCTCGAGCACTCAACACGTTCTCGTTTCTGGAATGGCGTGAGCAACCTGGGAATCCATCTGGCAGACACCTTATGCACATGCAAATGGTCATGAGTGATAGTTTCCACAGACCCTGTACTAATCTTTACATCTTGGTCTATTTGGCAAATAGTAATGCACCGATCTTCCAAAATGGCGGCCTCAACTTTAAAGTCAGATGCCTCATCAATGGCAGAAAGGGGGCGACCAGGTCTGAGAGCTGTTTCTACAGACTTCCGGCCATGTTTGAATTCACGATGCCAGCGTTTTACAAGGTCATATGATGAGGCATTATCACCATAAGTTTCTTTCATTTCATCAAAAGTCTCCTGTGGTGTGCGTCCTTTCAAATACAAAAACTGGATCACTGCTCGACATTCAACAGGCTCAATTTCATACCTGACTCAATTCAAACACCTGTAAAACAGAAACCACAATTAGTTCAGAGCTGTAATTTGCCAAAAAACCCGTAGAGATATAAATCATTTCACATGCAAAATTTCAGCTAGATCAGACAACTAAAAGTGGATCAGGGGCATTACTTATTGCACGCCTCTCGTAATGAGGATGAAACCATTACCGACTATGTTATAAGGGAAGAAACACAGCCAATGCCTTAAAACTCTCAGGTGAAATAATAAGCGATAGCTTGTTGATATCAATGACCCTCAAGGGACTTCCAGCCGATTTTAAAGCATTTACAACTGTTATAACTCAGAAAGACAAACCCATAAATTTCAGCGAATTTAAAGTGGCATTGCGTAGTTATGAAGAGACAAATCAGAGATCGTGGAGCAATATTATGACTTTCAAAAATGCTTCTCGAAAACAGACACCACCAAATTATGCACCTCACCGCAACGTGTTCCCCAAAAGTAATTTTCCCAAGAAAAAGAATAAAATTATCTGCTATAATTGTGGACGAACTAACCACAAAAGTTTCTAATGTCGATATAAACGCTCTAAAATGGACTCCGTAAAAAACGTTTAGAACTTTAAGGGAGAACACACGTTTCTATTCACATGTAACTTTGACAATACCACAAACGGTAAAAACCTCCTTGTAGACTGTGGTGCTACAGCACACGTTATCACCAAGGAATCTGATTTTATTAATTTTGATTCAAACTTTAATCCACAAAGTCATTTTGTCGAACTTGCCGACGGTAGTCAAATAAATTATATAGTCTTGAAAAGAGGCGATGCTAAAATATCCCTAAAAAATAATAAAGGCAAAATCTGTAACTGTATTCTAAAAAATGCTCTGTCCATATCTACATTTAAGCAAGACATATTTTCCGTGCAGGCTGCAATTAAACAAGGCACAAATATAAAGTTTGGCCAAAACAAGTCAAAATTGATATACCTCAATGGAACTGTATTTAACATTAAAGAAAATGGCCGACTATATTATTTAAAAAGTATGGTTCCCTCAAAAACTGCCTGTCACGACTTGGAAACCTGGCATAAAATTCTAGGACACTGCAATACAGCTGATATTAAAAAATTACCAAATGTAGTCGAAGGCATGAAAATAATACCTTCAGACGATCTCCCAAATTGTGATATGTGTGCACAGGGTAAAATGACAAAATATATAAGCTGAATGCCAGACAAAAAAGCTACGAAAATTCTCTCACTTGTGCATTGTGACTTAGCAAGTCCGATCAGCCCAATGGGGAAAAACAATCTAAGGTAGGTTTTGAACTTTATTGATGATTTTCCCGGTTTAATTATAGTTTATTTTCTAAAAAACAAATCCGACACTATCCTCGCCACTAAGAAATATTTAGCTGATATTGCCTCGTACGGTTCAGTAAAATGTATTCGCTCAGACAATGAGACTGAATTTAGTAGTAAAGGCTTTAAACTTCCATATTAAACACGAGAAATCTGCACCGTATTCCCTCTTCCAAAATGGCACCGCTGAAAGGGCATGGTGAACCTTTTTGAGATGACAAGATGCCTACTTATCGAATTGAAATTAGCACATAGTTTACGGACGTACACTTTGATGGCAGCAGCATATATCAGAAATAAATCGTTCAATAAGAGACTAGGCAAAACGCCGTATAAAGCATTTTGTGGTGTAAAACCTAAAATGAACAGAATGCATCTATTTGGTTCTGATTGTTTGCATTTATAAAAAAAAACCAGTAAACTAAATACTAAAAGCGGAAAATGTATTTTCGTAGGTTACGATAAATATAGTCCGGCATACTTAATCTACTTTGCAGCTAAAAATGCCATAAAAAAGGTTCGATGTGTAAAATTCAACGATACATTAAATTTAAAAAATAGCGATCCAGTGGATGAAAAACGTGAAATATTACCTAGCATCTTAATCGATCACAATGAAAATATTAATAATGACGACAATTACAGTAGAACTTCTGACGAAAATATTAACCAGACACGTCAATACCCAATAAGGGAACAGAAAAAGGCCAGACTTCTTACAAATTGAAAAGATACAAGATTACGCAGTGAATTACTGTTACTCGTTGAACAGCGCACCGGAAAGTTATAATGAGGTGATTAATTCAGAAAATCACCAAGAATTGGAACAAGCTATGATATCCGAATCAAAAGCTTTATCTGAAAATAACACATAGTGGCAAAACCAACAGATAAAAATATAATTTCTTCACGCTGGGTTTTTTCCAAAAAAATCACAGCTTCTGGCAGTGAAACTTTTAAAGCAAGATTTGTTGCAAAAGGTTTTTCACAAATTTCTGGAGTGGAATATTTTGCAACATTTTCACCAACGACAAATTTAATGACAATTAGAATTTTATTACAACTTGCCGCTCAATACAATTTAAAAATACATCAAATGGATGTAAAAAATGCTTATTTAAATGCTCCAATTGACTGTGAATTCTATATTTACCCTCCAGAGGGATTTAAAATGAAAAATAAAAATTGCGTATGGAAATTGCATAAATCGTTATATGTACTAAAACAAAGTACACATAATTGGAATTTAACACTCCATAATTATTTAATAGAACAGGAATTCAAGCAATGGCCCATAGACACGTGCATATATACCAAAAATATAGGTAATAAATTGTTGATTTTGGTTTTTTAGGTTAACAGTATATTACTTGCCTCAAACTGCGACAACACTTTAAAAGATGTTAAGAATAAATTAAATAAAAAATTTAAAATGGCCGATCTTGGATGACTGTCATGGTTCTTCGGTATAAAATTTACCTGTAAAAATGAAACTATAACTATGAACCAATCACAATACATTGAAAAAATTCTGCTCAAGTTCAGAATGCAAGATTGCAAACCACGTTCAACTCCCGTCGAAATGGACATAAATAAAAATATAGAGACCAAAACAAAATCCATAGATAATCAAATATGCAAGGAAATGGTAGGGAGCCTCATCTACTTGATGACCGCAACTAGGCCTGACATATGTTACACTGTAACAAAGCTATTTCAAAACTTATCGAAACTGACAATTAAGGACCTTAATCGTGCTAAACAAATCCTTCATTACCTAAAAGGAACCAAGGAACAATCTTTAATATTTAAAAAGTCTACATATCCTCTAAATTTAGAAGGATTTTCAGATTCAGATTGGGGTAACTCTGAGGATAGAAAAAGTATAACAGGGTATTGTTTTAGACTGTCAAAAACTGGACCTATGATCTCTTGGAAAACTAAAAAGCAACAAATTGTTGCCCTTTCTACTTGTGAAGCAGAATATGTGGCCCTAACACATTTCGCGCAGGAGGCAATTTTTCTGAATACCCTTCTAAAATCTATTTTAAAAGCTGATCTAAGTAAAAAAACCTATAGTAATTCATTGTGACAACCAGAGCAGTATCTTATTAGTAAATAATTCTATGATTTATCAAAGGTCAAAGCATATCGATATCCGATATCATTTTATAAGGGATGAAATAAGTAAAAAATCTATTACTCTTATGTGACGTCTGAAAATAATATAGGCGACATTTTCATTAAACCTATAAAAAGAATAAAATTAAAACATTTTATAACCAAACTTTTTGGAATTTAATTATGAATAAATATCTTTTCAGAAACCCAAAAAGAGAAGCATGAACAGTCAAAATCACACAAAAAAAAAACAAAAAAAAAAACATTGTAAATTGTCCCGGGCACAACGTTAAACTGCGACCATTTCTAACTTACTAACCAAACTAACCAACTAATACCTAACAATGTTTCCAGTTCTTGTTAAAAAAAAAAAAAAAAGAAAAAAGTCACTTGTTAAAAACTTGTAAATTTCCTTTTTGTCAAATAATTTTTTTTTTGTATCTTTTTTTTTTTTGGCAAACATTTGTTAAAAACAAAAATGTATATTTTTGAATTTTTGTGCATATGTTTATATATATTTGAAAAGTGTTTATTTTTATATGTATATATAAAAAAAAAAACTCAATGTGATTTTAAAAAAAAAGGCTTCTTTTTGCACACATTATACCAATATATTAACAACTTCTTTTGACCAATGAGAATAAAGACAAATTCCCCCAAAACAAAAAAATAAAAAATTTTTTATTGGTTTATTTTTATTGTTCATTTATTTGTTTAGTTTTATTTATTTTTATTTATTTATTTTATTTTTCTTTCCTTTTCTCAAGTCAAACCAAAATTGAATCCGAAAGGATTTTTCCATTATATCCAAAAAGGGGGTGTGTAAACTGTTTTTGACTACTATTTGGAGGTAGATATTTAATTGCTGCCCACCACAGCAATATGTGGCACAAGGCCGGAAGGTGTGGATCCAGCAGGCTCCCTTAAAGGAGGGGCACTCCTGCAATTACAAAAATTGCCAGAGTAACCCTGTCAGTATTCCCCGTTCGGGGCGCCTCAGGCAGTAAGCGATAAACTTACTTCACCAGAAAGTCCAGTGGCAAGGCCTGGGAGGGTGGACTTCCTAGGTATTACCCAGGCGGTGTACCTCAGTCTGACAGGTGCTGGGCCAGTTCCTGGTCCCTCACCTGTCGGGCTGAGTGTCAAGTAACGGATCCTTGACAAGTACTTCTACCCTGTCTCCCTGCAGTTGAAGCCGCTAGGAGACACATCCCCATCATAGTAAGACTACTATTTGGGGGTAAATATTTATTTTATTCGCAAATAAAGATTTACAAAATAAAAATGTGGCACAAGGCCGAAAAAGGGGGGTGGGAGTTAATGTTGACCTAACTAACATAACGTTAACTTAACTCTTTCTCCAAAATACCAGAATCACTCTGTGGACATCCTACTTAAAACCCGAAAATTACAAATATATATGCATACAGGATGTGGGGGGGTTGGGGATAAAAATCTTATTTACAAAACGTATGAGAAATTTACAATGACAAAATGGTGGTAAGTAAAAGGAACCCCCTTACTAATAATTGTGGCAGGTAGAAACTTTTGTCAGTCGAAAAGATGTAGCTCCCCCGAAAACTGACTTTATTTAAAAAACACCACAAAAATGGCCTACATCACTGACAAAATAGTCTATCCGTCACCTAATGGGGCCGGGAGTGGGGATTATCGAACCGAAACAGGGACAAAAAAATAAAAACGGGGGACGATGGGACAGGGGCAAACTAAAAAGGGATTGGGACAATGACAACATGCATACTCTAGCTGTTAAAAATCGAACAAAAATGCCTAACTAGCCTATTCTAGGTGGTCCGATGCATGTCTATGTTTGTTCAGGTCACCCAAAATTCTTGAAACCTAAGCAAATTCAAAAAAAGAACTCAAGATCAGCTCCATTTAATCTACACAGTCACGAAACTTTCACCCACCTGTTGTTGAAATTTGCAGAACGAGTTTCACCTTCTCCAGCTTAATTCACATTTTCAGTCGATATTTGAAAATGAGAACAAGCTGGGGAGCAGTGAAGGTCTCATCTCTGTAAAGCTCCTTCTGTCGCGTCATCCAAATCACGCCTCTCATAACTGCTAGCAAACACAGAAAAACATAGCGTTCTTCTTTCTTGGTCGGTGCCCAGTTGCAGCATGGGGAAACTGAATCCAGCACAAAAAACTGCCCATTCAGCATACGAACCATGAAGCCTTCAACTAACTCACACAACGGTCGAACGATGGCGCTGTGGAAGAAAGTATGGTCAAGGTCTTCCTCTCAATCTCCACATCGGACACAATTAGGTGTCTCCGTAAAACCTGCTGCGTAGAGTCTTTTGCTGACCCAGAGGGTATTTCCAATTACCAGCCAGGTAAGTGATGCCTCGTAATTATCGAAACAGCTTGACCCAGGCGCCCAAGGCCATATTAAGTGGCACTCCTCCTTCGTAAAACTGAACTCTTCAATCTTTTCATCTCAAACAGATCCCCTCACTAAGGCCCGATATAGCGCCTTGCGAGACAACAGCTGGGTGTCAGAGAGGCTTTCTTTCACCCGTAGAAGGAATCTCAAGGCCTGCCGACACTCGCGATAGAAAGGGTACTCGTTTCGGGCAACTTGTGTGCCTCCCCCTCGGCCGAATGCACACTCTCCAAAGCCTGAAAGGCTTTCTTAGTGTCTTCTATCCAGAAGACACCGTTTCCCTCACTTGGTGTACACATTCGATCCAGGTATATCAGCCTAAGAGTGTGTCTACGTATTTCCACACTAGGCATACGCAGACCGCCTTCAGACGGATGCAGGTAACAGACCTCCCGGGTAACCATGGCTTGCTTTCTGCACCATAAGAACACGAAAAGAGCATGCACCAGATCAACTAGTGAGGCCTCCGGGAGTGGGAGTACTGATAGACGGTATAGGATCAGGGGTAGATATGAGAATTGCATACCTCCACCCGACCCTTCAATGACAGGTTTCTCAAGGCCCACAAATGAGATGCAACCATGACCACTTCCAATACTTCTGACCAATTTTTCTCCAGATGCCGAGTAGCTTGCATGGCCCATCAGTCCAACCAAAGGGTCCCTGAAGGGGCATACCCCTCCAGGCACCGATACGTAAGCCAATAGACTTAACGTAGTTAATTATGGCCCCTGTGACCTTGGCATACCGACATGTTTCTATGTCGACGACTCTAATCTCGGCACTGCTCGTTACAAGCACGGTCATGTCGTCGGCATAGGCGGTATACTTTACCGGGGTAGAGCCACCTGGCAAAGTAATCCCGCGAAGGACCAGATTCACCCGAAGCTGGCGCAAATATGGCTCAAGCACCAGCACATACAACATTAGGGGATAACAGACAACCTTGACGGATAAATCTTGTTAACATAAACGGTTTCGACCTCACCCCATTCACTTCCACCATAGCACTGGGGTTGGCATTCAAGAGGCGACTCCAAGAGCAAAACTGAGGACCAAACCCAGCCGAGCAAAGAACAGCCTCTAGGTAACGATGGTCTACTCTGTCAAATACTATTTGGGGGTATGAGACCAGTGGATTCGCCAATCGTTTTTATAACCACCGGCTGTGCTAAACCAACCAATGAAAATGTTCCAAAGCTACTATAAAAATTGTTGAATTTTGGATTCAATCAATTCATCGCTAACTACGTCACGGACGGCATCTGATTCTTGGCTACCATCTTGGTTACTGCCAATTACACTTAGGATCTGATCTAAACAACGCCGCCATCTTTGTTCAACATAATGTCTCAAAACTTAACATATATGTAACAGACTGAACAGGTGGAGTCATCACTTGTAAGAATGTGAGATCGTGGGATAATCAATTTATAATCAAGATTTATCAATTTTTAGGACCATTGTTACGTGTGTCACAATTTTATTGAAGTCAGAAGTAGGAGTGTATCCGCAGGCTAATTAAGGTAAATTTAACGGAATCGCTGATTAAGAAAGGTTTCACCAATCCACATCCTCACATTAATAAAAAAAATAATAAATCCGGAAAATAACGACACTTGACAAAAGAACATAAAATCACAGTATTAACATGAAATAAACAACATTTATTTACATGTTACGAATATTAGTTTAAATTGTTCCAATATAAATGTTTTCTTGTGTGGAATGTTTATAATGACGGATTAATGAAATGAGGATTTTGTGAGAATAGCACGAGGTTGAAATTATTGATTTTTTATGATCAGAGTACTGCACGTGGGCTTAAAGGTTCATGTGGCTTTTTTTGAGAACAGTCCAAAAATTATGTGAGCAAATACGTGTGTGTGTGTGTGTGTGTTCGTATGATAAGAACAGTAGTTCAAAATACATTGTTTAAAAGAAAGTTTAAATTCTCGTTCAATGCGGTAACTTTCCATGATGGGAATTAAAGTTCATATGCATTGCATGGAATATCAAGACAGAGATTTTAACGTCTCCCACGGACAGAATTATGCTGAACATGTTCTGCTCTTAAGAAATTGAAGAGGAAACCGATTTGATTTTTTGCAGGCAAATCCTTAAATACAGGCCTTCTCGAACGTTCCAGCCTGTTCACTGTATTTCTTTGTGAGGCAGCATAATCCTTTTGTTTTATGTGTGCAGTGGTCGCATCACGACATCATGTACCTACGCATTCTTAATACGCATGGGCGTTGAAGCAGTGTTCGCTATGAAATGTTTCTGCCTGGGATTTATTCTGGCCGGGCATTGCAGTTGCTACATATATAAATGAGTCATTTACAAAAGAAAATGTTTCTTTTCTCTTTCCTTCCCTGGTCCCATCACCTGACAAGATAGGCAGAGGTGTCTTTCACTGCCTTCGCCAGATTTAATAAGCAAAATAAAATGCATTTTTGTAGAAATAAAAAAACAATAATTCTACACAGAACCCGCTAAAATCGTGGTTCATGGGTTAAGTTCGTCTCGTTGGTCGTAGGTCGTCATTAGACGAGAGAGAGAGAGAGAGAGAGAGAGAGAGAGAGAGAGAGAGAGAGAGAGAGAGAGAGAGATACAAACACACACACACACATATATATATATATTAAGACATTATATAAATATGTATGGATAAAAAATCAATAAGAAAAATATATAAATGTTTATATCTTTTCTGTATTTATTTCCTATGTGTTGACGTGTAGGAATACAAAAAGTCATCCGCAAAAAGAAAAAAACAAAAAACAAAAAAAACCCCAAAAAACGAAAATGTTTCTTTCAGAAGCACATATTTTCGACCGATCCTTCGGTCTTCTTCAGTCCCTTTACCCCAAAAGTACTCCCACCACCCACCACCCCAGTGAAGACGAAGACCGGATAAAAATATACACAATATAAATATATTGCCATGACACCCTTATTAACTGCATCATACACTGATAGACATACGACTACCTTTACACTTCCCTAAGACCGAAGGATCGGTCGAAAATTATGTGCTTTTGAAAGAAGAATTTTCGTTTTTTTTTTAAGACTTTTTGTATTCCTACACGTCAAACACATAAGAAATAAATACAGAAAAGATATAAAAATTTATATATTTTTTGTATTGATTTTTTTTATCCATACATATTTATATATATCAAAAGGAATACACGTGAATACAAAATGCCATTAAGACATTTATGGGCCCCCGTAGATAAACAGAAGAGTCAACAAATAAATGACGATACGGTGTTTCAAATAACATCTGGCGGTAATTGAGGACGCGTGGATAAAGTCTCGCTGTTTAACGCGAGATTCACGTTGAGAAAAACAAGATGGCGTCTTATGAACAAATAACCATTATTTGAGTCTACCTGTCCCTGTTTATTTACACCTTTGCTCAATCCTCGTCTATATCTACCCACTTCTATCCCACTTTTTAATTGCAACCCTCACTCGATTTTACGACTCGTGATCTCGTTTGTCGGACGACCGAGCTGAAAAGAAAAGAAAGAAAAAAAAAAATATATATATATAATAAAGCGACGAGAAGAGAGTACATCATCTCAGCCCGTCATTATGTCTTCATCATTATCGACAATAATCAGCGAAGTGGATGTCATGGTCGGTAGCCGGTTGATAGTCGATCCTGATGTCTATGAGTTTTGGCTGAATGGCAACACTGCGCACGAAGCGGCCGTCAATCTACAGAGCAACGGCATCCTTCTCAAATATCAAGCCACCTTCGAGGACCTGCTCAGTGATACAAAAGATCATTACAGGACGTTTGTGGGCCTCGAACGGTTAGTAAAGAAATAAAAGGTTAATTTTCACCCTTTGACCCCCACGTTGTTAATCAAAAAATTAAAATGAGATTTTTTTTTTTTTTCGGGCGATTACATGTCACCATCCTCAAAATAAATGGGGGAGGAGAGAATAATAGTAATAACAGTGCTTCTACAGAATTTGAACCAAACCCAACAGATTTTTGCTAAATAAACCTAAAACTTAGGGGTTATGATTAAGATCCGCATTGCCTTGTTTACTGTACTGACGCGAGGCCAATTTTGTAAACAAGACAAGGCGAATCTTAATTATTAATCAACTTGTTAGGCTTAAGCAATTCTTGACCTGGGGAAGGTGTTTTGTAACTATTCTGTACTTTCACCTAACAATTTATTAAAAGAAAGACTATTTTTTACGACCTGTCCTAGCGTAGTATAAACACTTCTAATCTCCCATGTTTAGAACGGCCTTCGAAATAAACACCAACTTTGAAAGTCCTTCTTAACATGGAGTGTTTGGGGGTGTTTATTCCGAACGCCGTTATTAACATGCGGAGGGTGCGGGTGTTTATACTACGCTGGGGCTGCAGCTCGTAAAAAAAAAAAAAAAAAAATACCTAAGATGTCGTAAAACTTGAATTTAACTTGAAAATACTATTAAAAAAAAAAAAATAGCGGGGTAAGCACAAAAAAAAAAAAAAAATGGGGTTTCTTTAAGATCAGCAGCACACCAACACCACAGCAACAGCAGCACCCCTCCCCCTCCTGTGTTGACAAAGGCTTTATGCAGTCCTGTCGGCTGGACGCAAAAAAAGAAAAATAATAATAAACACTTAAATCCCTCTCACATTTTTTATGATGTTTGATTAAAAAAAAATGTAACACCTCGATTCATAAATATGTTCATAAAGTTCGAGTAAAGACTTTTTTTTTGTTGTTTTTTTGCGTCCAGTTGAACTACTTTTCCACTACGGTGAATGTACCTATTTACTATGCCTCCCCACGGGACAGAGTTAGACACCAGGGTCGTTTTTTAACGTGGAGAAAAGGTACAAAAATAAAAATTGTCTCAGTCGTGAAGGATTTCTCCTCCACCGAAAGAGAACAAGAAATAGAAGTGCAGCATCTGAAGAACAGATACTACACTTTGATCTTGTCCCGAAGGCTACAACAGAACCCCGATCACTCTAATTTGTTTTTGTAGGGGTATTCGAGGTCGCTGACAAGGAATCCAATAATAAAACCCGTCGCAAATATACTGTTTGCATGGTATGAACCCCTGGACTATTTTGCGCCATTTCACTGCCTTTGGTAGTGTTTTTCTTACATGATACATCCGCCCCTCAACCGCCCCCTCAATGTAAACAGAATTGTTGTGAAATGTTAAACGGTATTCTACTCGGTGTATGTCGGCGCCTTACTTATGGAAAAACGGTTAACTAAACTGCAGTAGCATATGTTAAACTACACAAGTTCTACCCCCTCCAAAAGAACGAAAGACAAAAATGTTTTTGTAAACTGCTCGTAAAAACTTTTTCCATTAAAAAGCATTAAAAACTATGTAAAAAAAAAAAAACTTTTTTTTATTTGAAAACTTTTTATTTCAAATGGCCGCTTAAAGATTCCGTTCGCACGCTGAAGAAACTATTAGAGTAGAAGGCTTTCTGGCATCTGATTTGTTGAGAATATTTATGTCAAGGAGGTACAAGGGCTTGTAGTTCGTCAGAGCATTTACCAATAAGATACTTGTAAAACAGGCAGAGGGATGCATAATTTTGTCGATAGGACAGAGGCTGAAGCCCATCATGCCAAACACTGTCAAATGCCTTAGGTATGTCTAGGGCTACTGACCTAGCTTCTCCTGTCTTATTCCGTGCTTGGTATATATGTTCGGAGATTACAGTTAGGATATCTGTAGTAAAATGGGCTTGTATAAAACCATACTTTCAGTCAGATAAAAGTTTATTGTCTGTGAGGTGGTGAACTAGTGCTTGATTACGGACTCATAGATTTTGGTGAAGAGAGGGAGGAGGCTAATAGGGCGATAATGAGTGGATCAGTTCTTTCACAAGAATTCTTGTAAACTGGTACAACAGAAGCAATTTTTCAGCAGTCAGGAAAGCAAGATTCGTTAAAGCGTTTGCTGAAGAGAACCAGAGCAACCTCAGCAGAGCATTTTTTTTCAGTAGTGTAACAGGGATAAGATTAGGCCCACATGCTCTCGAGGTGTCTAGATTTATTATGGCATCACGAAAAATAGAAGTGGTGATTTTCAGTTCATGGAGTGTGGTTGCTGTCCGCAAAGGGAAATTTGGAAGAGAGTGGCCTGCTGAGTCTAAAGTGGAGTTGGAGGCAAAATGTTGGGAAAGTAGATTTGTCTTTACAGTTGCTGTGCAAACAATCTCAAAGTTGTTGGATAGTAGAGGAATTGTTGATTGTCCATTATTTACTACACTGTTATAAATTTTCCAGAAATTATGATTTCCTAATTTCTGCAACTACATGCATTTTCTGATGACTTCAGAATACCTTCTCGTGGCTATTTTTGCATTTTAAACTTTAATTCAAGCCATTGTATAAAATTTTTTTATAAACTCAACAGTAGGTTCTCTACAGTGCAATGTAAACACAATATATTGTGAAGTAAATCACTGCAAAAGGCATGTGAGCTTCCTCCTGATGCACTGCAATGAGCCCTCAATTAGAGCAGGTAATCAATCGATTTGATTGAAAAATAGGCGATTTCACCGATAATAAAAATGTTGGCATGTGAAACATTTGTTGATCATCATTCAGTCCCGGGCAATATCGGGTCACCCTGCTAGTATGTGTATATATATATATATATATATATATATATATATATATATATTATAGATGAGGGAACCTTTCCAATTTGAAACTAGCGAATGTAAGGAATTTTCCCAAAGTTCTTATAATAGGAATCTTTAATTTTTTTTTCTCTTTTTAATGATGAATTTCTTTTCAAATGGATAATTTTATGATTAAAATGTCAATATAGTTACTTGACAATGTCTTTTTTCTTTTTGTTACATGGGAATCAACACTTTTCAAAGCAATTTGAGGATAATGGTCAATGTGTCTCAGCTAGTCGGTGAGACAACACCATAATGATCGGTAGTCGTGGAAATTGGATAGAATTTGATTATTTAAGAGAACAGCTCAACAAGAACTTGTTTATATTAGACTTGAAAGTGATTATGTTGTAGTCAGTTGGAAAGCAACCCTGTGGTACTGTGTTCCATAGGCATGCAATTCTAGGAGAGAAACTTTACTCACAGAGTTTTTGTTTAGTTTTAGGCACAGATAGAGAGTAGGGCAAATTATTAACAGTGGTTGTAGCTAGACGAGTGTTTATTGTCAATGTTTTACATAGAAGCAGGCATAGATTGAAGCTCAGTCAAGCACCTGTCATGAAAATAATGACATACAGAGATAAACTTGCAACATCTCTTCTCCGAGAAAGAGATAGTAGTTTTATGGCAGATAATCATTTTAGGATTAACATCCAAATTTATCAGAATTTTCAAATACTAGACTTTTTAGCCCATTAAAAACGTGCAAAAGTTATAGCCCATTGGTTAAAAATAAGTGCTTTACACCAATATGGTTACATTTTTACCCATTTTTGCATTGAATGCTAATCCTCATCCCTAATTCCCAAGTGTGCATTGAATGGATATCATAATACTTGTAATGTTGTGACACTTTCAGCTGTGATCATAGCATAGTATCTGTGTTAACTGTGGCAAGCAGGACCAAGGCTCAAAACATTATTAAATTATTATTAATTGATTCGAGCGACGGCTGGTCGCTGGATCAATTATGATTAGAAAAATAAATAATTGGGAAAAAATGATTGACATATAATAATATCGCAAAAGAAATGTGAAAATAGAAAATAGATGTAAACATGATTTTTGGTTCGCATAAACAAATAATTAGATTGAGGACATTAGATTTGTCTGAGACACGTAATGATGTGACGTAAAGAAATGTGATGTATGTAGATTTGGGGAGATTTTAAGCAGTCATTAGCTGGACATCAGAGGGAACAGACGACTCAAGAGCCAGTCTCTATTAAATGGGAAGTGGCATCATTTCAGGCAGCAAAAATGTAAGACCTTGTAATCTCTGAAAATGCTGGCCGGATCATTAGAATAAATGTTCATAAATAATTTAGTTATGTGTTGTGTTATTTACGTCTGTTAAAAAAGAACTGTTGTCTACAACTGTTTCGATATGTCCACGTCAATCATTTCCTGTGTGAACTGTTGCATAAATTTTAAAATATACACACTAGACGATCAGCTAAATGATACGACGTATATACATACACATATTTACACGTACATGAATATACAGATAAAGCATAAGACCCAACATTCAACATGTACGTCGTCATAGAATGTATTCATACACCTGCTTATATAACACACTTAGCTGCATCTTATCATAACAAAAGATCCATACAAAATTTCAGCCAGATTAGCCCAGTAGTTTGGAACTTAAATACTAATCCCTATGAACCCTAATTGCGCATCAAATGAATACCATAAAACTTAGTTAACTGCACTTTATTATAACAAAGATCCATACAAAATTTGATCCAGATCCAATTGTTTCCAAGAAAAAATGGAATGGAAAAATAGACAAAGAGATGCAGAGAACTATAATATAGATGGTTCAATATTTATGTGTTTTCGTAATTAAAATCAAATGCTTCAATTAAATCAAAAACTGTTAAGTCATAAATTAATATTCTGTTTGTGCCATCCTTAGTTCATACGTTACACTTCCAAAAAAAGCTAAATACAATTTTTGAAGGCCAAACTGATTTGAAAAAGGCAAAATTTGAAGAATTTGGCTTTAAAAAGACTAGTATGGCAACACTGGACAAATATGAGAGTGACCTCCCTTTGATGTAGCTTCGTTTTCAAATATCATTATAATATTTTTTTTTTTTTTTTTTTACACGGTGGTCACCACTTATCAAGGCCCGGAAGCCACTCAGGGATAAGGGTTATTGTAAGTACAGTATGTTAGTGGAGATTTGATGAAGTGTTTACTTAAGGGGGCGGTTCATTAGGAATTTGCTAACGTTGGACTTGAAGACATCCAAGTTGTAGTCAGGTGGGAAGCAGGCAGACGGAACAGAGTTCCACAGGCGTGCAGTTCTAAGAAAGAAGCTTTGTTCATGGAATCCACGTTTTGATTTAGGCACAGATAAAGAGCGGGGGAAATTTTTCACAGTGGATTCAGCTAGACGGATGTTTTTTGTGAAAGATTGGCGAGGGGGGGACCAGAGATTGGAGTTCAGACGAGCACCTGCCATTGAAATAACGATAAAACAAGGATAGGCTCGCAATGTCTCTCCTGTAATATATAATATATGATCGTTGTTGTAATGGTGTGAGAAAGGAACTTTTAGTAATTTTGATGTGCAGCGTTTTTTAACCAAAGAAAGAAGTCAGTGAATATGATGTAAAAAAAAAAAAAAAAAAAAAAAAAAAAGAGGGAACATTTGAAAGAAACAAGGCAAAAACAGACAAGATATTGTCTGCTAAGATGTTCTGGACTGAAGGAGTAAATTAAAGATTGTCTTTTACAATGTGATTTTATTATTTGTATTGAACAATGTAACACAATATTACTTTCTGAGTATTTATTAGTACTTATTAATTTATCTCATTTGGGTCAGTTCTAATAATAGTTAAAATATAATGGACACTATTTTTATAGCAATGTTAATAAACTCATATTTACTGCATGTTATCAATTTTTCTGTCCCTCCAAAAATTAATTTTTTGCGTTATCCAGAAAAATATTAGCTTTATCAAAACATTTGTTAATTAAATTTATTTCTCATTCCATGGAATTTCCATATGTTTTTTATCATTAGAATAAAACATGGCGAGTACAAGAAAGAGGAAAGCCTCGAGTGGTTGATTCAGTAGAAAATAAAATTGAAGAAAAAGATTTTTGTGAAAAAAAGGAACCATGTTCTTTTGAGAGCTTCAGAGGAAGCAAATGCCATCATTAGCTGAACCGAAGCATCAAGTTTCTTTTAGAATTAGAGAATCAGCAGCAATCTGCTTTGAAACAGAGCTGGTTCAGTGGAGTGATTCTTCACTATAGAGAGTGGAAAGATAAAAATGTCGCTCTAAAGAAAACAACGCTACAGCTTTATTTTAAAACTATTATTGAAAAAATCGATTCAGGTAACTTGGTTATGTAGTAGAGCTGAAATCTATTCAATGTAGCTGCCTTGTGCCTCAATCACCCTCTTAATATGGGTCCAGAACTGGGAGCATGCCTTTTCCACAAGCGCCGGCGGAAGCTCTGTGAATACTTGGTGGATAGTGGCAATCAGGCTGGCTTTAGTGTTGTGGGAGTTAATGTTGATGATATTCTAGATGTATGACCAAAGGTCGGGGGAGGAAGGGGCATTGAGCGAAGGATACAAAATTGTAGCAACCCTGAAGCCAAGCCTGAGTCTTTTTGAACTTGTGGGCTGGTGCTGAGTTCTGCTGCCATACCCAGGGTCTGCCAGTGGTCACTTGATTGCATTACACTCTTCAGCACATCCAGGTACACTTTGGTGTTGCAAGCCGACTTCAAAGATGTGAGGTGGCATGATGTAGCTTTCACTTGAAACCACACCAAAGACAATAACCGTGGCTGGAAACTTTGTTTTCATCACCCTCGGCATGTTCCTTTTATTTGTAGCAATCCAGAAATGCACTTTGAGGGTGCTGGCAATGATCCTGTTGTCATAACTTGGATAGGTAGAGAGAATGTTGTACAGTGGCGCATCTACAATCTCACTTGTTGAACATTGTGTCACTTTCAGACATGATAGAAGACTCCTATTGTTCTTGGGATTTGTACACAACTGGTGAACCTCAAGAGAGGAGGCAAGTTGATTTTGTTTGAATGTGCATCTGGCTTGATTATATTTCTTGTTTATGCTGTTATTTCATTTAATAGTTTCAGTTTTAAGGTGAGAGAAGTTGAACCAAGTGGATGTGCATGACACCAAACATGTCAACACAAAAAGGTTATCAACTGACTCTTTATCCAAAGTATTTTGGCGCTACATGGCACTACAATTATCCTGATATTGATATTATACAACTGATGATAGAGCAGCCGCTCTAAGTGCTATCAAAGAGTTAGGGCTTCTGTAATGTCAGTCAGAATACGGCAGCTAAACAAACTGTCCAAACTGTATCCTTAAACTCATCAGACAAGAGCAACCCAATTTAATCATGTGAACATATGTGGCACATCAAGCACCATCAAGATGCCAAGTTTTTGGAAGGCGGAAAGTGGGAGATGGCGTTATTTGTCCTAGTCAGGAAACATGGCCAAGCACTGTGTGTCTATGCTGAATCCCTGTAATTGCACCTCTGCAAATATATAAGCAAAGAAGGAGTATGAAAGCTGGACAATAGACAGAACCTACCTACTCCTTAAGTGGTTTAGGTTTGCAAACCAGTAATTTATTAGTCACCAACACTAAGAAGATTGTTGATCACGGTTAATAAGATGTCCCTTCCCCATTTTTTGGTGCCGTGACATAAATGGTCAGTAGCACAAGTTTTGTATCAGGGCTTTCCTTCTAGGTGGATAACCTGACGAGATCTGTGAGTCCATCAGCATTGAGAGTGTTAGCCTTCTGCTTGGGTTCTATTAGCATTACAAGCGTATGCTGTATTTTCATGGACCTCGGCAATATTATGTACCTAATGTGCTCCAACAAGTCTTATCTTTTTTATTTGTTGGTCAATTTTTAAAAGAATTATATTGATGAAAAGAGAATAGAATAAGCATTCCAATAATAATTTATTTTTCTTTTATGCGTTTAATGTTTTTATGCTCAAAGTTAAAAATGAAAAAACGGTAAAAAATGATGACAGCAAAAAGGGAAACTGTTTTTTCAATGTTTACATTTCATACATTACATTTAGATACATATGCGCGAGGTTAAATTTGATTTGATATGGCTGAAATTTTACAGGCTATATAAGCATAGAAGTCCATCTCTACTGGACTTTAATTTTTATTATTACGACCACAGGAAGCAAAGTTACGACTGAGCAAAGTTGATGAAGAATATTTTAAAGTTGATGAGATAAATCGGTATATATCATCCATTTTCATATAGATAATAGTTTTAGAATTATTTTCATGCATTATATGTAAATATTTGATAATTATTGTGCGGAAATTTCTTTAAAATGTCATCTTTTTATAGAAATTCAAATCTGCTTAAAGAGAAACGGCTCACTATGTGCTAACCATTGCTGTCAGCGTATTAACGAGTTTGTATTCTCTTAAAAATAGAAAACTGTTTTTTTTTCTACTTTCAAAACGAAAGCAGAAAAAAACTTTCATTTTTTTTTTGTTCTGGGTTTGTCAATTTAAAAAAATGATCAAGTTTTTCAAATTTGATTTCCAAACAATACTGTTTTGTTGTTTTTAACGCTTTTAGTACACATGTACTAAAAGCGTTAAAAAACAACAAAATTTTCTAACTACGTGCATTTGTTTTTTAGTGGTAAAAAAACAAAAAAAATATATAACAAATAAAAGGTACTTGTGCACTTATGCTACCATGCTGAAATAATAACGTTATTATTTAGAAACCCATTCTTAAGGAAGGAAGGGTGTTTTATTAACTATGCTGTACTTTCACCTAACAATTAAATAAAATATATTGTGAAACTTGAATTTATTTTTAACTCCTTGTCAAGACCATTTTTTTGACTCTGTAAAACAAACCCGTTTTTTTAAATTGAAAATATCTAAATAATAATAATAATTAGGTGGTTCGATAAAGAATTTCATTGTGATGCATTTTGTAAATTTTTATCTTAACATTTTTCTTTAAAATGACTATCTTTGAAGGTTTTCGGGTATGCTGAAAACGAATATCGCATTTAAATTTTCTGCAAATTAAGCAATGTCATTTCTTATGTTATTGCTGGTGGCCATCTTGGTACATGTATTTACGCATAGTTTCTTGGGGTTACGTTTGCATAAGAAATGACATTGATAATATCCGGAAAACTACTTATTTGCAGAAAATTTAAATGCGATATTCGTTTTCAGCATACCCTAAAACATATAAAAGTAATCATTTTAAATGTTAAGGTGGAAACAAGGTAAAAAATTACCGTTTTATTTCTTTGTTTACATAGTTGAATTTTCAGTAAAAGAACAATAGAAATGACAAAAATTACCATCAACTGGTGAATATATAGTTGTTGCTTATCAGAATTCCTGGTATCCTGGTACTGTGAAAGCTACATCAAGGATTCATGTAGAGTATGATTTATGGTTGCATCTCAGAAAATAGGGGTATATTTTGGGCCAGATAGAGAGGATTTACAAAATTGAAAATTGGACTGGTCCCAAAATGTATAAGTTCTGGTCGACTATGGGAATTTCCATCTTTTACAGAAATCCAAAATCTATATGAAAAATTTTCTTCGATTTATTTCTGAGATTAATTCATATCTACTCAATTTTTTTTCCTGTGAGGGGAGTAGTAAATACCGGCCATGAATGCTCTTTAGGCATTCAATGGCTACATCCCAGATTAAGCTCTCCTTTGGTGAGGAGGCAGGAAAATGCCTGCTCTCAATAAAGCTATATTTAAATACTAATATGATACTTAGTTTTGTTCATGAATAGACACCCACTGTATGATACCATGCGCCAGTTTAAAAAAAAATTGAAAGAGTGCCAAGTTTCATGAGAATAGCTTGAAAATAAGTAAATGGTGGCGAAATTACCAAACTTCTTGAAATGTTGAGGTCCGTAATTCAGCCCACTTTTTCTAAAGAAAAATGTTCACGGAAAAGCATAAATTTTGGCATTAAAATTCTCATAACTTTTGAACTACTGATGGTTTTTGCATACTTCAAACGGTTTTAAGCATCTTTTACATAGCTCTTTTCATGCAAGTTGATAAAATAACAATTATCTAAAAAGAAAAAAAATCAACTTGTAATGCTAGTTCTATATCAAGTAATTCTGCAGTTCCACATAAGTAGTAAAAATTAAGTTAGCACTTACAGGAATCGATATCTACAATAAAGTTTCACTCCTCCAACAAAATGATTATATTAACAAGTCTGTAATCTACGTACTTGTGACAAAAACAAAGTACCATACGCGAAAACCACTTAAATTGATCAAGCAGTTTTATTTTTAAATAATAAAATTAAATGATGTACTTAAGTGAACAGCAATGATATCGCAGCAGCATCTTTAAAACAGGCTGAAAACAAAATTCAACCTTGAGATTTTAGAAAGCCATTCTTAACATGAGAAAAAATTTGAATTCCCTTAAAAATGATTTTTTTTAATAAAATTAAAACTAGATCAATTTATGTCATTTTTGGAATGCAATATTTTCTTTCCATCACAAAGTATGTACAGCAGATTTCTTTTTCTTTTTTTTTTTTTTTTAATATAGGTGGAATTCAGGCCAAGTAATAAAATCAAATATTAAGTATAGTGCAGTGGCTTTATATTTTCAATATAGAAGAAAAATGCTTGAAAATTTTCATGTATAAATTATGTTGCTTTGATTTGCAATTTTTTCAGATTTCCAATAAAAATATTGAAAATTGTTTTCTTTAACGATAAATTACTGAAGTATCCCAAAAATGCCAGGAACTTTTTTTTAGATGATTTAAATTGTTCAACCACGTTTTCTGAATAAAATAAAATTATTCCTTCACTATCACTTTTTTGCAATTTTTAAATCTCTTCTGTGTAGCACTTTTCAAAATGTCTGCACAAAACCAATTTGTATTTTTTATAAAAATTGGACAAATTTACAGCATAATTTTCTTAAATATGTTAAATATGCCAAGGACTTATTTATGTATTGTATGACTCAGAAGAATAAGCTACTCAAAGTTAGCAGCAAACAATATCAGTTAAAAAATTTGCATCATATTTTTTTTTGCATAAAAATAAATAAAATATTATTGTTTCATTGTTTTGCGTTTGTTTTTAATAATAAAAAATTTTATGAAATACTAGCAGGCTGGCCAGCCTTGCCCGGTCGTAAAAACTGAGATGTGCATGCGAGTATTATGTTTTTCTAAACAGTTCACTTCTTGTAAGTAAAAAAAAAAAAAATACTCAAGCTGAGATCAAAACCAAAACTTAAAAACAGTGAGTCAAATACGATAACCATTATGCCAGCTTGACACATTTTTAAAAAGCGTTTATTAAACCTACTTATTTTTAACATAAAGGATCTGTCATGTGAATTCACACATGCGCATTCACAAAACAGTTGATAAACTGATAAAAATATAATGACGCCCATATATCGTTTTACATTTTTGACCCCTTAGTAGCCCTTTTTCCAGATGAAAACTGATTAAAAAATTTTCCACATGTCTGAATACCCTATATACCAAATTTCAAGTCTGTAGATCAAAAATTCGTTGAGTACATAGGTTAAGAATTGTCCTCACATATTCTCATTTTTTTAGATATATAGATTTATTGATTTTTTTTTTTTTTTTTTTTAGAAAAATAGAATAATTTTTTATCTGACATCTTTTGCTGTGGACCTCGAGTCACCTATTCTTCCAGTTCACTAAAAAAAATAGATCTGCATTTTTATCTTTCCGTGCATTGGAGCAAAGGGTAAAATTTCCCTAAAAGTTCAAATATTTGTTCTGTCTTCAGTCAGAGCAGCAGAATTCCTTCTCATCTGGGGCAATTTTAATTTTTAAAAATGTGTTAGGATTAGGTTAAGTATACCAAACTAATATCTATGAATGCCTCCTACCCCATCCCCCTAAAAATGAAGGAAATGTAAAATTTTTCACTGCTTAAGAAAACATTTCCTCCTCTGCATTTGTATTTACATTTTAATTTATTTTAAAAGCATCTCCCTCCTCCCTTCAATTTAGGAATTGTTTTCAGTACGTTATTTTATGAACGTTTTCATCTAAAAAAACTAATACATTCAATATAGAATAAGGCCAGTAAATTGAATTTTTATTTTGTATCCCTCTAAAATGTTTTTATGCCTGTTCAAAAGTACATTTTAAATAGTTTTTATTGAAACGTATTGTTTTAATAACATCTCTAATGCAGAAGTTTATTGAAGAAATTATTTTTATTTTGTCTATGAAGAAATCCTTGTAGACTGAAGCAATATTTATCTTGTATGGGTAAATGTTTTGTTGGTCCCCCGACAAAAGAATGGTGAAGCTGTAAATTCACCCTTGTCCGTTTGTCTGTCCGCACTTTTTTCAATAACTATGTCTTGAAGTTTTTTAAATTTTACACAAACATTAAACATAATATGAGTAAAAAATGAACAGAACGGATTTTCCAGGAAAACTCTGGTTGCCCCCCCCCCCCCAGGGGTGCCTTTCGGGTTAAAATGGCTAAAATTGACACTTTTTTGCTTATTAAAAAAAATTGATGCCTTGGATTTTTATAAAACTATTTGAAAAGTTGTAACTAACTGATTTCTCTATAATTTTGTTTGTCTATACTTCGTGATAACTCTTGAGTATGTTCCAGGGGCTCTTTTAGTGCTAATAAAAATACTCCATTTTTGGGACTATTTTACCATATTTGTTCAAAATTTCCTGTGTATGTCTATTTAGCAGTTTTGCATGGTGCTGAACTCAAATTTAAATATGAAAATAAGCACACGTTTTTCCAATTCCAATATTCCTTATTTTTCTGATTCCGATTAATCATCCTAACACTATGTTCATAACATTATGGGAGGTAATTCAGTATATATTCACGCAAAATATTACTGATTTTATCAGCAGCAGATAATTTGAAGTATTAGTATTTTTTGTAAAATTTTTCCAGGTGTTTTTAACTTTGAAAGTTAATGGGAAGCATTATTTTAGATGACATGTGCACATTAGTTAAATAATTTTTAAAGATTAGTATTTTGTTTTAACTTGTTTTTATCCTTCTTCTTTCTTTTCTTGTCAGGTTGTTAAAGAATCCACCCAAACTTGCAGATCAGCAGACGTACCTGATCGATTCAGAAACCCAACGGATGCTCATCGAAAAATACTATCAGTTTGATCCACGCGTCGTGCGCGAAATTCTCGGTAAGAAACTCTCAGCTCGCAATCGGAAAGACTTGGATGACGTCAGCGAGAAGACGAAGGTCCCACTGAGGAGCTGTCAGAGACAGTTCGACAACATCAAGCGTGTCTTCAAAACCGTGGAAGAAATGATGGGCACGCTGGTGGAGAATATTTGCAGCCATTATCTTCTGCCAGAGGGACTTGCGCGACAATACGCCGCCATTGTGTTCATTACGAACAACCGATTTGAGACTGGTAAAAAGAAGTTGGCGTTTTTAACGTTTGAGGATTACGTTCATTGTGCCAACGAGATGATTACGAACTGGTCATACAGCTCTGCCGAGTGCACGGGTCACGAGGACATGGATGTTGATCTCGACAGAGATTTCCTGCAGAAGCTTCGAGATCTGAAAATTCTTACAGAGAAAGAGTACCTCGACGAGCACAAGGCCATTGTGTTGGATAAACTGCTGAGGATCATGTCCGACCGGGCCTTCCAGGACCTGGAAGCTAACTTTAAGAATGTCTCCAAGACCATCATCAACATTGCGTATGGACTCAACCACAGCAAGGACGCGAGGGACATCTTTGTTGACCTGGTGGAAAAGATGATCGAGCCGTGTTTCCAGTCGCGATGGACTCGAAACGATATGCAGCATTTCTTAAATGCTTATAAGGACAGTTGCCGTGAGATGGACTTGTTTGTGCGTACCGATCCAAATCTTCTGGTCGTGTGGGAGCGGTATATCAGTACCCTGTCCAGTTGTGTTTTACAAATGTATCACACATGACTTGGGCTCTGAACACGTGTTCGTTCAGCTGACCCTCGGGTATTGTCTCCGGATGCTGTTGCTGTTGACGGAGGCAATTGGTGATTACACATGTAAGGAAGATTCTCTTTAATTGATACGGATATGTGCACCGTTCAGTTTATTCATGCAGCGTACGAGAAATGAGAATAAGAATTATAAGAAAAATTCCTTTTTAGTAAGAAGTATGAAGTCCGGTTCGGGAGTCAGTAGTATATCTAAGAGTCAGGAGTTGACAATATTTTTTTTTTTTTTTAAACTAAACCGGTACACAAAAATCAGTTCTTGTCCAGAATTCGCCCTATATTAAAAAAATTAAAAATCTGTATGATATATGTACCCATGACAAAACAAAGAAATAACATATTCCAAAAATCACCTAAATCAATCAAGTAGTTTTATTTTTAAATAATAAAATCAAATTTTATAAGTAACAGAAGAGCATCTGTCCTGTCTGCCATTTTGAAAACAATCTAAAAAAAAAAGGAGAGATAACAATAATTCAAACCTGTGATCTTTATGTTGTAATGTCTACGAATTCCCATTAATTGCTTATAAGTGATTTTGTTTATAAAAATAAAACTATTTGATCAGTTTGTGTAATTTTTAGAATATGATATTTTCGTTTTTTTTTTTTTTTTCTTTTTTTCTTGGGGGAATTCTGGACAGGCACCCAAAAGTCATATTTTTACTTCATGCGACTCTTTACCTGGCTAGTACCTAGGTCTAGAGCTGACTGAAAAAATTTGACACCTGGCTCTGAAGTCAGCTTAAAAAAAACATATTCTAACAGAAGTACAGAGTTGGAGTCAGTAGTACACAGTCAGTAAAATTTGCAGAAGGTGGTGTCAGAAACTCATCATCAATCCCATTCAGTGGAGTTCGATGTAGTCTGCAAATCAAAGTTCTCCAAGAGTTCCAATCTTGGTTAAGCTTCTCTGTCTTCCCCATGTATACCCATTTGTTATTGCCAACAATGCCAGGTGTTTCTTCATCTGTTTCTCGTTCTTTTTTTTTTTTTTTGTGGATTCTAAAACATGGTAGATGTTATTGTACGAGCCGAGAAAGTTTAGCAGGTCAATCTCCAATGTCTCCATCAGATTTCTTCCACTGCTGGTTGCTGCGCTTTTCTCTGCTACGACTCCTGGTTAATAATGGCAATCAGCAGTAGCATTCAGAGATCTGGTAATATTTGGGGCCAATTCCTTGTTTTACAGGGGTGGGGTGAGGAAAACCTTAGATTGAAGCTTTTTTGATCATATAACCCAAAGACTGAAGTCTTCAACTAGTTCCTAGTAATAAGAAATATGAAAAAAATTGGATTTGTTTGGATGCCTTCTCCATTAGTTTTGATTCCTGGCCCCTTCCACAATCATATTGAAAATTTTCAATTTGAAGATTTCAAAGAAGGTCAAGGTTTAAAAAATATTTTCCACTTTTTTTTTAAATTCCATTTTCACTCCAAACAAGGCACAGTGCCACTTTGATGTAGGGGCTATTATCGGGAACATAAGTTTCAGGGATACTATGTAGGGAGTTGAGCAGCAAGATGTCTGTTCACATTACACTTGAACTTCTGCATGTCAGTACAGTTGGGAAAGCAGGAACTCGGAAGGGCGTTCCAAAGTCTAGCAGTTCAGGAGAAGAAACTATTAGAGGAGAAGGCTTTTTTACATCAAGGGATCTCTACTATGTAGGGGTGGGATTTTGCTGCTTGTCGGGTTTGTGGGGAGTATTTACGCTGAGAGGGTACAAAGGCTTGTAGTTCATCAAAGCATCCACCATTAAAATACTTGTAAAACAGGCAAAGGGATGCAATATTTTGTTAATGCAACAGAGGCTGCAGCTTAGATGACAGTTCAGGACCTATCTGGTTGGCGACTCTCTTTTGAACCCTATCCAGGAGTAAGAGACTAGTTGCAGATGCACCAGCCCAAATGTGACAACAAATCTCTATACATGGGCGAATGATGCCTATGGAGTTTATCTGTTCCTGTTTCTGCTTGCTTTCTTGCTAACCGCTTTCTTTTTCCTTGTGAATCCCATATCTTCTTTCACTGGATGAAAACTGTAAACGTTTTTTTTTTTTTATTTCTTTTTGAAAATCGCTCCAGACAATGAATGAAACCACTTGATGTAAGAAATTGAAAAAAATGCAAAGTGATTAAGTTGCATAATAGCAAAAATGGAGAGGAAGGTAGAATCACTTTAAAACAGGGTTTTTACTGGTGGCGATAAATTCAGAGGCAAAATAATTGAAACTAAAACCAAAACATTTGCATGGCAATGATGGATCCAGTCATCCATGCCAGAAATATCTCAAAGGACATGCATCCGTCTGAAACATGGCTTGTGAGAATAGCCCAACATTTAGCGAGTGTTGAAAAAGAAGCCTTTCAAGAAGTTACCCCTTTGGTCTCCCATACTATCACCTGGGGAAATGCTGACCAGAAAAGTATTATGACCTCACTCTTTATCAAGGATACTTAACAACCATTACTGCCATTACTTTCATTAGTTATTAGGACAAGGCTAATTAATTACTTTAATTATCTGTTATCATATAAACCAAGCTTGAAAGAGATTCCGCCACCAGTGCTCAATCTCTTGGACTATTAACAGACTAGCCAAAAAGTAACTCTTTCAGAGCCCAATAGCAATGGAAGAGATTACTAGGCAGCTTGACAAAGATGTTTACTCCTAATTGATGGCTGTGGTTTTCTTAGTTGTATTTTCGTCGTACTGATGTTAATTAGCTAACAAATTCGGAGGATTCTCAATGGTGAAATATATCATATTGTAGGTATAGTAAAAAATCAGTGACCACCTTTACAAAAAAAGTGTGAATGAAAAAATTAATTATTTAAAGTTCTTGAGAAATTTAATTTTTTGTTTATATTTGAATTTTGGATTGTTTAGTATCATTTTCTACTGAGAGCTACTTAAAAAAAAATTTTGTTTGTACAAAGTTGCCAAGTTATGACCTCACCATTTGATATGGTTTAATTTCATACGTAGTATATATGTAACTGTTTGTGCATAGTTGATTATGTTAAGAAAAATCGAAATACTTACTAATTTTTTTGCATTTTGTTCCATAATTTGATGTGGAATCGTTTAAGTTAATTTTTTGTTTTTAAATAATTGTAAAAACAAATAAGTCAAGCAAAGAAAAGATAATGACCCAAATCTCCCAAATAAATTTCCTTTGCATTTACTTTATATTTTCAATTTTTTTATTTGTTTTTTTTTATTCTTTCTTTCATCTTTGTAATGGTTTTTAAATTTATTTTCTTTCTTATTTAAACTTTTCATATTTATATATTTTATGTATTTATTTATTTTAGTTTTTATTTATTATTATATTACTCTTTTTGTTAATTTTATTTATTTTTCATTTTTATTTATTTTATTATTTATAATTTTTTATTTTTCCAATTTTGTTTTTACTTTTATTTTTCATAATTTTTTATTTTATTCAGGGGTACTTTTTATTTTTATTTTATTTTTATAATTTTTCCTTTTTGTTTTTTCAAATTTTGTTTTGCAAATTTGTTTTTTTTTTCCAAATTTTATGTATTTTCCAAATTGTTTTTTTCAAATTATGTTTTTTTTCCAAATTATGTTTTTTGCCAATTTTTTTTTTTTGCCAAATTTTATGTTTGTTTCTCAATTTTTTTCTTCAAATTTTATGTTTTTTAATTTAATTTTTTATTTCAAATTTAATGCTTTTTTTTTAATTCAATGTATTTGTAACAAAAAAACATTCAATTTATTTTTTATTTTATTTTTTTCTCTATTTTATTTTATTGTGGGAGGACATTTATGCAAAATAAACATCTTCCATCAATCTAACTGAAATTGGCACTCCTTGTTCTCATTTCCAGATTAATAAAATCATGAGACAACTTCAAGTGTGAATTAGTGTTGCATGAACATAATTTTAATAATTATACATTGAATTATTTTTTTCATTCACTATATATTGAATTTTTATTGAAATAAAAATTGCAATAGCATAAAATAAGGCACATTTAAAAAAAAATCCTATTTAAAAAAAATAATTAAAAATTAAATCCACCAGAATACATTTTGGCTTCTTCAATTCCCTCTCCTTCACTTATGTACTAGACATCTGTCAGTTTCTTCCTGCTTGCATTTGTACCATAAATCTTCACTTAGTCTCTCTAGTTGGCCTGTTGGTATTGTAAACAACTTTGTTTTCGCCTCGCTTGATCAATCTTACTAAACCAGAAAAAAAAATAGTTTGTCTTGATTTTAGTTTTATAATTTTCTCTGATTATTAATTAAATGACTAAACGATATCATAATAAGTTACTTTCAAAATCATATATTAAAATAAATTGCTAAAATTCTTGTACTTATTTAGAATTAAACATATTTTACAAATTGAATTTCAGAAAAATCTTTGAAGTACAATCGTCACTGAATTAAGATATCATATTCCAAAAATTACATAAATTGATCAAGTAGTTTTTTTATAAAGAAAATCGTTTTTATGATTTTTAGCAGTTTTAATAGTAAATTGTATCCATTAAAAGACTGATTTTGATCTCAATAGTTCGAATTAAATTGTCTCCCCCTCTTATTTATAAAATATGGCAGATCAAAACTATGCCTAGCTTAATCATAAACTTTGGTTTTCTTAGTTAATAACCCCAAAACACTACTTGATCAATTTATGTGAATTTTGGAATATGACATTGTCATTTTATAACGGGTATGCACATCATTATGTACATCATAAAAGTTTTTTGATGATTTGTTTTTTATATTTTTTGTTTTGAAAATAGGTTTAATTTAAATAAGCACCAACATTTTTTTTAAATGACATAATAAAAAAAAGCTTCTCAGAGATAGTGAATCTAATATATAAGTAGTTAATCTTTCTTTCGCTCTTTCTCTCTCTCATATTATATAATAGTCTTTATACAAACATTATTGGTTACATATGTGCATTGATCATTTAATCTCAACTGATTTCAGATGTGAATGTACAAGTATATTTTTTTCTAAATTTTTTGACTTTTTTATGAGAGAAAAATATGGAGGGAGGAGGAGGAGGAGGAGGAGGAATCCTATGCTGTTTTGACAAAAGTATTCAATTTGTTTATTTATGGTGATTAAAATCAAATGTATATTCTCATTATAGGAAAATTTTACTAAAAATATATTACCTAGTAATAGTTTTCAAGGTTCCCCAAATCAAGTTTCCTCAGTTAGTAGTTTATTACATTTCAAAGTAAAATTTATTACAATATTTTTTTGTTTGCAACTAACACGCCAACAAAATTATGTCTTTGTTACATTTTTAGTAGCTTACTCATCAGATATATTTCTTAAACAAATTACAAGGTGCATATAACCGACACACGCAGCCAACATAGTTCTCATTACGAAGATAATCATCCTACTGTGTTTGTCTTAATTCGTTTTTTCATATTTTCATATCTCAGTGACTATTGATTGTTATTTTAAATTTATTTTAAAGTTTGAACATTTTTATTATTTTAATTGGAATTCATTATTGAGATGAGTATTATTTATATTTATTTATTGTGGACTATTATTCTCATCTTTATTAGTTGTTGTTTCACAACGTTTCGGCCAACTATTTCTCTGGCCTTCGTCAGGTGGTAACAGGACCCGTGGCACAGTTGATAGAGACGTTGAATCTCTACGGTTCCAGATGATGATTGTCTGAAGATAGCAGTTTCAATCCTACCCAAAGCCGGCCAGAGGCTTACTTGGCCAAAAACGTGGTGAGACGACAACTATGGATGGCAGTGATTGCTGAGAATGCAGTTGGGAGATTCGAAGTTCCTATCCGTCGCGGTTACCACCTGACGAAGGCCAAACGAATAGTTGGCCGAAACGTCGTGAAACAGCAACTAATAAAGATGAGAATAATAGTCCGCAATAAATAAATTAATATGAACATTTTTGTTTATCGTTTTTATTTATTTTATTTTTTATTTATTTTACCACCTTCGAGTTCTATTTTTAAGTTATAATAATTGTTATATTTTTAAGTTATAGTAATTGTTATATTTTTAAGTTATAATAATTGTTATATCAATAATTAGTTCTACCGTTAAAATACTTTTTATACATTCAAATGTTTTACATTAAATTTGAAACTACACATTTATTTCCCTTTTTTCCCCTTTTACAATGGATTGGTTTCATAGTTAAGATTAATTTAATAAATTTATTTGTTAACCTTAACACTAAGTATAAGATTATTTGTTATGTTTTATTTATATATTTAAAAATATTTTTATATCCTTTTATTTATGTTGAGCATACTAATTTTAAAATTTTAATTATTAAATGTAGATTTTTTAAAGCAATATATCTGATGAGTAAGCTACTAAAAATGCTACAAAGACAGTTTTGTTGGCTTGTGTGTTGTAAACGAAAAAGTGTAATAATTTTCTGTTGAAATGTAATAAACTACCAACCGAGGAACCTTGATTTTTGGAACTTTGAAAACTATTATATTACAGTCTCTCTCTCGTGTATATATATATATATATAATATATATATATATATCTCTATATAAATAAAATGAACTCATTTTTTCCCGTCTGATTTTGACATTAATAGGATTAAAAATCAAGATATTTCATGCAAATATAATATGCACAAACGGCAGAACAATATCTGAGGTCTGTTATAGGCTTATTATTTCTCAAATTCCTCGATAATCTTAGATTTCTATACTTTTTCTGCTGAGAAGTCACGGCCAAAATCGGTTAAGATCAATGGAAGTGGTAAAATATTTTCTCTCTAATAAATTCCTCCTCCCCCTGCCACCACTTAACACCGTTTGGGGATCGTTCACAAGGAACAGTTGAGAAGAGAACACCGGTTTGGCTTCGTAGTTCTTTCATGTGAAGTTATTTAAAATCACTAAACTAAGCTGCAGTGCTCTGTGGCGTAGTGGTTAGCGTGCTGGACAATTCACATTATATTTTCACGTTCGCGCCGACCTACCGTAGTCGTTTTTTTTTTTTTTTTTTTCTAAACAACTGGAATGGACTTTTCTTGGTGGCCGAACTGTTAACGTTGCAGATGTTTTTTTTTTTTTTTTTTTTCACACTTTATTTTCCTACTTTTACTCATGACTCCGGGTTTGATCCTTCCTACTTACCTACCATAACATTTTTTAAAACTCCCCCCCTCCCCCCGTCCCGGAAACAAACACTCGGGCAACGCCGGGTACCCCCGCTAGTATATATATAAAATAGATATAAATGTATATGTATATATATATATATATATATATATATATATATATATATAAAATAGATATAAATGTATATATATATATATATAAAATAGATATAAATGTATATATATATATATATAAAATAGATATAAATGTATATATATATATATATAAAATAGATATAAATGTATATATATATATATATAAAATAGATATAAATGTATATATATATATATATATATAAAATAGATATAAATGTATATATATATATATATATATAAAATAGATATAAATGTATATATATATATATATATATATATATAAAATAGATATAAATGTATATATATATATATATATATATATATAAAATAGATATAAATGTATATATATATATATATATATATAAAATAGATATAAATGTATATATATATATATATATATATATATATAAAATAGATATAAATGTATATATATATATATATATATATATATATATATAAAATAGATATAAATGTATATATATATATATATATATAAAATAGATATAAATGTAATATAATTCTGACAGTATTTTGCTGCATAGACAAATACTGTTATTAGGTAAATGGGTTATGATTATATGATTGTGAACATAGAATATATATATATATTTTATCTACGTATTGATTGAAGATGTTAATTAAACTAATACGGTGCACATAATCTTATGAAGAACAAACTGATTTTCATTTTACATATATATATATATAAGCATTTATTTTCATTTTATTTATTTTCTGTTGTGTATCACCACAAACTGAGGAACATGTGTTTGAGCCCGCCATTTTTTTAATTGCCACAAAGCTACTGTGATGTATAAAGTGCATATGTATATATATATATATATATATATATATATATGATGTGTGTGTGTGTGTGTGTGTGTGTTTATTTAAGATCATCAAAAAGTCCCTGTGTACTTCATCTGTTAATAATTAAACAGCAAAGTAATAAGAACAGTTACACAGGACTTTATAAAAAGTGATTGCACAGGGACTTATTGATCATTTTGTGTGTGTATGTGTATATATATATATATATATATATATATATATATATATATAATGTATATGTTTTAATATTGGAAAATTATTTCCCTGTGTACAGTATTTTATGTCATAAGCTGATTTATTTATTTATTTATTTTTTTTTTTGGTGTTATTTGAGTGTAAAATATTACTAAACAAGTGATTAAGTTCATGGGGCTGGATATAAAGAAATAGCCCAATAAAGTATGTGAGTCTCATTTAAAATTTTGTAGTATTCTTTGTTTATATCCAATCCTTTGGACTAAATAATCGCTTACTTAATAATATTACCTTCATTAGGATCAACAAAAAATCAGCTTATAGCTGCAAGTTTCAGCTTTTAAAACTTGTTCAAACTTTGTATTTATATAATTTATATACAGTGCTCGATGCCTGCTCAGACAGAGTGTTATAATAATTGAATAGTGTTCTTTTTTTTGTTTTTTAGAACAGGTCGTGGCCAATGGTTTCATGCTTTCAATGGTTATCAGATTATTCAAAATATACTCCTGGCAATGTTTTTTACAAACTATTGGCTATGACTGATCAGAAAGACATAATTATTTAATATATATGATGTGTTTGGTGGAAGAACAACGTAAGCACCATTTGATACTTGAAAAAAAATTAGGTTAAATGTTTGGAGCACAATGATATTGCTCGTTTTAATTTCCTATTTTCCAGAAAGATTTGAATATTAATGTAACCTTTTCCGGGTCAACAATTTTTACGAAACATTTTTTCTTGCAAGAACATGCTTCTCCAAGCCTGCGCTTTCCTACAACGCATTTTGAAGAACTACTGACATATTCTTGTCCACTATTTCACTTGCGTTTTGCTGTTTCTCTTTCCCACTTTCTTGTTTTCTTTGAAGGGGCTTACAAAATTAATTTTTTTTAGATGTTTGACTTTAATAGACAACAATAAATCAAAACAAATAGAACATAATTAGATAAAGAATTTAAAGAAAATCTATGGTCTTACGTGTCCACATTTCAACAGACATATATAAAATATTTAAACGCTTATTTTCACATAAATACTTTGAATTCAGCAATCATTTTTTTTTTTTTTGTGATTAGATTCTTGATATTTTACATGTTTTGCGATAAAAATCTAAAAATTTCTACTTTTGGCGCTTGCATCGTTCCACCAAACGATATATATATATATATATATATATATATATATATATGTGGGTGCATAAATATATCTATATCTATTTATGTTGCATGTTAGCTTGTTGTACAACATACAGCCCAGGTGGATTGAACTGGCTTTTTTCAAAATAGAAAGTGTCAAAAGAATATTAAATTCACAGACAGTTTTTAATATTCCCTTGATAGTTTCTACTTTGGAGGAAGCTGGTTCATTCAGCCTAGGCTGAATACTGTACAACAAATAAATAATATAGATATATTTATACATCTATCTATCTATACAGGGTGTCCAAAAAGTCACTGAAGGGTTGAAAATCCTTGTCATTTTACCATTAATGATTATATTTTTCTCTGTTTCTGATATTTTACAGATGATATTTTGGAAATTAATTATGGATAAGTATAACATTGAACAATGCAAACAAGTTGTGAAATTCTTTACCAAAATCAGTCGTCAATTGTTTTGACTCAAAGAGCTTACTGATGGCATTTTCATGTAAGTGATAGCCTTTGATTAGCCTCGATTTTTTTTCTTGTTGAGATATCTTAAAGAAAGAGTCTGTTAGCAAACCCCAAACTCTGCAAGAATTGAAGGAAAACATCAGGAATGAAATAAGGGAATTAAATAGCAATCCAGATTCTGCAATCTGTCAAGAATAATGTTTTGGAAAGAACGCAAATATGTGAAGCTGAAAATGGGCAACATTTAAAAGATATTATATTTTTATAAATATTGTTTTAAAAAAAATTCTCAATATCTTGGATTGTGTTAAAATTACAGAAAGATATCATCAAAAATAAAGAATCTATTTAAGTTCCAAACATTTCAGTGACTTTTTGGACATCCTATATATATATATATATATATACACACACACACACACACACACACACACACACACACACACACATAACTCTGTATACACATATATATGCATGCATAAATATATTTATATCTATCTATATATGTATACACATGTAGTGCGTGTATACTTCATGTTAGTAAAAAAAAATGTATCAGAGTGCTCAATTGTAATGCAAGAATAGTATATTTGGTTTATTTTCATGCTATATAATTATGATTCCATTGAATGATATCTGGGTTTCATAGTTAACCTGAATACTTATACAACTTCCAGTGAAGATCACTAGGCCATTGTTTTGGAAAAAGTGCCAGCAGTGATGAGACATTTTTGTATCCCCCACCTTTTTTAGGAATGTTCTGACCCATTGTTTTGCACTAGCAGGGTGTTAGCTATGTGAAACTCTGGTAATTTTATAATATATAAATAAAGCATACATGCATGTACATATATATATATATATATATATATATATATACTTTTGATTATAAAAATATATACATATAATATATATAAAAATTTTTCCAATTAGCACAATTAAGCTTGATGAAAACGCATTACACGTTCAGAGCATATATATTCGTAGTGAACATTCCAAAGCCAAATATGTATTTATTTTCCATTCATAATATTTTGTCTTATACATGTTTCATTGAATGGTGGAAAAACATCAAACAACTCATCAGAGACAGTTTCTATGTTCCTTGGTAAAAAAAAAAACAAACAGTTGGAGATTTTTTTTCCCTTGGATTAAAGAGGATAAAAGTTGGTAAAAAGAAATGAAAATACTTATGAATGATAAGATTCATAAAAAACTTATTAAAAATATAGTGGAACCTTTCTGGAGAAAAAACTGAAGGAATTTGAAGCCCACGAGGATATAACATTTAAAACGCCATATTTAATTCTTTCTAATTATAGCTGTGCTTTTAAGCTCCAAAACTAAAGGTAAAAAAAAAAATTATTAAAAAAATGGGATTTTATTCATAAAATATTATTAATAAAGGTTTATATTTAATCAGACTAAATTTGTTTGTGAAAAGGATCCTTGGATGAATTCTCCCAGTTGTTATCAGGCGTTTTTATATGTTTGCTGATTTTAAACTGTGTGGCAATCTATAATTTTTTTTATGTGTATGTGTGTGGGTAACAAATGCTGTATGCAGGAATGTGGTCATGTCTTAGGGATTTTGTTAAATAAAATATACATTATTTCAAAAGGTTAATTGTGAAATTTACAAAATAATTGAATCTAAAATTTACAATATTTAAAATGAATTTTTTATGTTAATTACGAACCTAAGCATTATAAAATATTGTGACTAGATTCATAATCAATGTTTTTTATTTTAGGTGCTAATTTTTATGTACAAAATTTTTAAGATTTTGAGTTTTTTTGCATTGGAATTGCTATGCATGGTTTTTGTATTACCCGCCATGAATAAATAGGTAATTAACAAAAGAAAAAAAATCTATTTTAAATATTGCAAAATTTTAGATTCAACCATTTTGCAAATTTCACAAACTTGTTTTAAAATAATTTTATTGTGTCTTACAGTTAACCACATCACTAAGACATGACAATGTTTGTGCATATGACATTCGTTACCCATACACATTAAAAAAAAAAAAAAAAAAAAAATTGCTACACAGTTTAAACTTGACAAACATTAAAAAAAAAAAAAAATTAAAATTACTACACAGTTTAAACTTGGCAAACATTAAAAAAAAAAAAATACCTGATAATGATTGGGAGAGTATTTGCAAAAAAAATGGAGAAAAAAGAAAACTATGGATCTTATATAAAGTAATTTAACAGAAACACAAGAAGGATTATACAAATAGTAAAAAAAGAAACTGTTTGTTTGAATGAAAACATGCTGCCCTAATATACACAATATATATGAATTGATTGATTTATAATGTTACAGAAGTTCAGATGAACATGGTACTTTGAGTTTAATATTAGTAGGTCCGACCAAGGCAAAACATACTGAATTTTAATTAATTTTAATTATAAACTGCTCACTGGCTTTTGCCAGCCATATTTGGATCATACGTTATTTTTATAGGGGAAGTTGGTTGCCTTGTGGGAGAAATTTGCTGTTTTTACAAATATTTTTTATTGCTTTTTGTTAGGGTCCTCCAGGAAAAATCTTAAAATGAGCCTTGGAAAAAAATAATACTTAAAAAAGAGATAAATAAAAATTACGGATCTCTTCATGGATCAAAATGTCAAATGAATTCTGGGATATTGTTCTGTTTTTTTTGAAAAATTTTATTTTATTTCTTTATTTTTATTATTAATTTATTTTTCTTTTATTTTTGTACTTAACACTCGTTGTGGATTTCCCCAGAACAGAATCAAAAGAAATCTTATTTATAAAACTCACTATGTCTGACTGTCTCTATATTTTCAAACTCTATCTCTACCAAAAACTAAAAGTTGCAGAGCATTGCTAGGGATCTCAAATGATTGGATTTTTTATGGACCTTTTTTTATGGGTCTTTAGTCGGCTAAAATAGTTTTTAAAGGGTTAAAATTGAAAAAAATCATTATACATTTTGTGCATTCATCTTAGTTTATTTCTAATTTTTTAATCAGTTCATATGCGTGTCACGTTGGTACAATTGTAACGTCACCAGCTTTGAATGCCACCGTTTTGCGTTCGGTTTCGATTCTAGCTGATGGCACCCAAATAATTTTTTTTTTTTTTTACTTTTGAAATCACAATAATATATATGAAGTCTGGACAAAATAAAATATCATATTTAAGCACGTTTTACGACCAGGCAAAGCTCCCCCCCTCCCATCTCCGCTAGTGGAATATAATGGTTGAGTCTGATTGATTTCAAATTAATTCTGTTTTTAATTACTTATAATCTGTGGTTAAAGGAACTTTCCTCTTAAAACACTTGTATTTATTATCTCTCTATGTATCATATTGATCTGAACTTCTCTAACATAAACAAATATTACATTCTCATTAGTAATTGATCCACTCAGAATCTTTTAAACCGTTTCTTCAGCTATAACGTTAGTTCTGGTTCAATTATACTGAAATAAGTGTCTATACCAGGTAAAAGGTTATTTTATAAGGAAAATTTTCTTTGTATGCAACTTTATTAACTGCACCTGTGTGTGCGTGTATATATATATATATATATATGGAAGGAGAAATTTCAGAGGAAACATAATTTAATTTAAATACCAAAAAAAAAACAAGAAACGGGCAGGTGAAATTATTAAAATATCCTTAAGGCCTTATCGTCTGACCCTCTAAGAGGAAACGTCAGAATGATAAATTAAAAACTAAGAAACGAATGAGGGAAGAAGGGAATTTGGTTTCAGTTGGAAGAACAGTGAAAAAAAAAAAAAAAAAAAAAAATCTCACTGTTCAGGTGGTTTTAAATCAATAAATATCTCCAACTGATGTTTCAAAATCTTTTGTCTACACAGGCTAGGTCGAGAGTTGTTAATGACTAACGCCTCAATGATATTGAGATGATAGTTCGACCTTTTTTTTAGTTCGACGATTTTTTTTTAGTTCGACGATTTTTTTTTTTTTTTTCACTGTTCTTCCAACTGAAACCAAATTCCCTTCTTCCCTCATTCGTTTCTTAGTTTTTAATTTATCATTCTGACGTTTCCTCTTAGAGGGTCAGACGATAAGGCCTTAAGGATATTTTAATAATTTCACCTGCCCGTTTCTTGTTTTTTTTTTGGTATTTAAATTAAATTATGTTTCCTCTGAAATTTCTCCTTCCATTTTTGCTGTACCAAAGATTTACTTATATATATATATATATATATATATATATATATATATAATATATATATACTAGCAAGCCGCCGCCTGGTCGTAAAATATGCATAAATATTATATTTTAATTCATACAGAAATTGAGACATGTGCATGCGAATATTATGTTTTTCTAAACAGTTCACTTCTTGTAAGTAAAAAACATACTTAAGCCGAGATTGAAACCAAAGCCTAAAGACAGTGAGTCAAGTACGATAAGGATTAGGCCAGCTTGACTCAATCTTTAAAAAGTATTTTCAAACCTACTTATTCTTAACACAAGGAATCTCTCATATGAATGATTCACGCATCGCATGCGTAGTCATGAAACAGTTGACAAACAGATAAAAATCCAATGACTACTATGTACTAATTTTTCAATTTTGACCGCTTAGCAGCCCCTTTTTCCCGGATGAAAACCAATTAAAGTTTCCCACATGTCTGAATATTCTACATACTAAATTTCAAGTATGTAGATTAAAGATTCGTTGAGTATATAGGTTTAGAATTATCCTCATACACATGCACACATTCTCACTTGAAAGCAAGCTTTTATACATTTAGTTTAATAGACTTTACACTTTTCAAATCCAAGGATATGAGTTTGATTAAATATACAAGGTTATTTTGTAAGGAAAATGTTTTTTGTGTGTGCAGTTTAGAAACTTTATTAATTACACTTGTATATATATATATATATATATATATATATATATAAGGATGATTCACAATATTATCTTGCGATCACCTTTACAAGAAGGAAAGTTTTTATGCCACATAAGTGAATTTTCATGTAGGATTCAAGCTGGATTAAAGAGTCATCTACATGCCCACGGACAAAATAACTCTTAAGGAAGAGATGGCAAACTTCTGTCAAAAAGTAGCAATCATCATATATATATATATATATATATATATATATATATATAGGTTGTGCAGTCAAAATTCCACCAAAGCAAATTTTTATATGCTTTGTTCAGTAAACTTTTCACATGCAATAATTGTCTCTCGAAAAAAAATAAATTTTGATTCCAGACAAAAATGTTGTTACATAAACCTTTTATTTTACTTAATATAAGAAACAAGTGTATGTACATTCGTTCCAATTGTAAATTCTTTTTTTTTTTTTCACCGAAGAATTTTTCTTAATTGAAAAATTCAAACTTTGATTGTATAATAAGTCGAAATGAAAAGGTTGTAAAAATAAAATTAAAAAGTTTACTGGACTGGACACCCCTTTTCAGTCTGATCAGAATCGATATTTATGTACTGCATCAGCATACTTATACTTATATATGCATGTAAACTTTAATTGCTTTGAGAGTTGAACAATTATCTTTGCATTTTCTCCCTATAATTTTTATCCACACACACACACACACATATATATTTTAAATCAATTTAACCTATATTGCTTTATTATACGATTCACTTGTATTATCACATATTTGTAAATTTCTGAATTTGTATCAAGAGTGCACAGGTCATAATTTGAGTATAAGTTGTATGAATATATGTTTTTCCTAAGTCGCACATGGCCTATTGTGCTTCATCCGTATTTCCTTCTCAAACTAACACAAGGCAAAACACAAAATATTGCATGTAACTAACCATAAACAAATTTGTAGTATAATAATTAGGGCTATGACAATAGCACATTCTTTTCATTGTTTTGATTCTTGAGTGTGTATCCGTTGATATCTTATGTTTTTATCTGTGTGTCTCGGTTGATAAACTGTGTCTGTGTCGGATATACATTCGAGAGTAAAAACAATGAAAAGAATATGCTCTTGTCATAACCCTAATAATATTATCTTATTGTAAACGTTGAGTGTGTCAAGAAACCCATACTTTATTTGAGCTGCTCCTCCATGACCGAGAGCACTTTTGCTACGTGAGTCTGTTCACATTTGTTGTAAAATTGAAGGCCGGAAAATCAAATTTGTCAGGCATTCTTTGTTTTTAAAAAAACGGACAAAATTCAAACAATTGTTATATCGAGAGAACAGTAGATTTATTGCACTGTGCATTGCCTCGTTGGTTAATTGTATCAGAGCGTTTTCATTCAAAAGTTCTAATCGGATCCTAGAGAGAGATATGACTATCAAGTGTTTATTGATCACATCTACAAAACTGAGAACTCTATTAGTTCACATGACGTCACCCCCCCTTCCTGTATCCTTATTTCTGTTCCCACCATCTTTGGTTTCCAATCATTGTAAACTTTCTTGTCTTATATCCTATCTCTAAATATATCTACTGGCTAACTTATCCATCAGCATGTTTAATGTTTTTTTTTTAATGATATATATTAAAAAATCTTTTAGGCATTTATGCATGAAAATGTATGTATTCAACATTAATGTACCTATTTACTATGCCTCCCCACGGGACAGAGTTAGACACCAGGGTCGTTTTTTAACGTGGAGAAAAGGTACAAAAATAAAAATTGTCTCAGTCGTGAAGGATCTCTCCTCCACCGAAAGAGAACAAGAAATAGAAGTGCAGCATCTGAAGAACAGATACTACACTTTGATCTTGTCCCACGCGGTCACAAAATCTTTCAACATTAATGTGATGCAAACCAAAAATCTCCAATTATTTTTTTAAATTATGCCATCTTTCACAAGAAATAACATCCATAGAAATAGCCCTCACTGCTAAAAATACTGAAACATTTCCTTCTTCCATATTACTAGTGATAGTGGTATTATACTCACTCACACACACACACACACACACACACACACACACACACACACACACACACACACATATACACTCTCCCTACCTAGTTTTATCCAGGATTATTTTCACTTTCAAAAAATGATTTGCCTTAGTGCAATGTAAACAAAAAAAATTATCCTCTTTAAAGAAAAAAGTGAGTTACTTCTCTTTCTTTAAAAAAATAATAAAAATTTAACCAATTAAAGGGATATTACTCTCCATTGATACACACAGAATTACTTCCCCTTTTTTAAGATGACATAATTTTAATAATTATTTAAATCAGATAAAATATTTAATAAGCTGAATAACATTTTTTTTCTTGCTAACAAGTACCAACATTTCACACACAAAAGAAAAACACAAAACTGGCAAACCAGCATCAAATATTGATTTTATCAGATGGAAATTATATATTAAAGAAATGAAAATGGACTTAACACTTTACTGCTGTTTCTTCAGTGCATCTAACGTGAATCAGTCAAAAAAGCTCAACCAAACACTGAGACCTCTGTTTATCCCAAATCTGCTGTCTCAATTCAGTTTTGTTTCAATTTTGAATGCTTGGTTTTCTTTTTACTGTTACATAAAAGCAAATCAGATGGTCTGGATTGATTCAGATAGGAATCCATTTCCAAAAGCAAAAATGAAGCTTAATATTTACTTGTTTTTTCATTTGCGTTTAACATTTTATGCTGAAAACGCTGATCGTCAATTTGCGATTTTCCTGATTTTTTTTTTCTCCAGACTAGCCTTGGATTTGTATCTCTTTTAATCTCCACCAGAAGATTATATTGGAAAAAGCTCAGATTACCTGTGCTTGCCTTAAGCTTCATAGAAGTATATAAATTTTTATTGAAAATCCTCTCTCTCTTTCTTATATATATATAATTTCATAGATGAAGATATAATAAGTATTGGCTATCATGGCTCTTTTTAGCTGCAACATTCCACATTGTGGCAATCATTATATAATCTCTCACATTCTGAAAATTTTATTACTAATTGCTTGCTAAGTTAGCATGTTGGATGGCATCGTCCTAGCAAGTATAAAATTCCTACTATGAGACATCGGCTTGGGTTATAGCTTGGTTGGATGACCACATCCCTTGTTAAAGACAAAGTAGGTCCATTCCATGGTGGGATTTCACCGCGGTTTGCTTGATATATATGGCTTCACTTCACACTTTACTACAGTTTCTGAGTTTTCGATCACTAATGCCTGTTTTACTTTGAACACAAAGCATATGTATTTCTATTCAAATTAAAAAAAAAGACTTCAACCTGGATGTCTTCAAGTCCAACACAAACAAATTCCTGATGAACCGCCCCCCCCCTAAGTAATGACACCTTACCAATTCTCTAATACTATTGCTGCATATCCCTTTGATTACTGTACACACAATAACCCTTATCCCTGAGTGGCCATGGGCCTTGATAAGTGGTGAACTCCATGTAAAAAAAAACAAAAAAAAAAATTAAAAGAATCGAAAATTTAGAGAAACTGAAGTAAATTGTTAAGACACTTCATTATTTTTATAAAGTTCTATTTCAAAGGAATATTGAGCCCTTTACATGTCCACAATCTACTGTCTTAATTCTACTCCCTTTCAATTTTCAAGAGTTGATTTTTTTTTAGTGGAAGAGAATCCCAGCAGAGTGCTTGATTATTAAGAAAATTTAAATAAGAACATAATATTTATGTGTTACAGAAGACCAGAATAACATTGGTACCACCAGTTTCAAATCCATAAAGAGAGGTAAATTTTTCTTTTTTTTTTACCTGTGAGTTGTGATTAACAAAATCCTCACAATCAGTGGAGGGATGAATGAAGGTTTGACTGCCCATCTGATACACCAAGTAAAAATATTTATACAGTCATTTAGAGAACTGCTGATTTATTTATTATGCTTCTTCTTTGGGCATCTCTTATTTCAATTGATAATCTCAACTTTAGAAAGCTAAGAAAATCGTTAAACAAATATGAATATACAAATTAATTTCTAAACTTTTCATCATCTACACCTCAAAAATAAAAAATTTACGTCATAGCTTACTGTAATGCTATCGATGTTCAGAAATAGGTCATGTTCCCAGATGTTCTATCGAGTTCAGTGCGTCAGTATCCAAATTAGAGTTCTACTTTGGCAAATACCTTTGCATCTCTTATGCCATGAAATATATCCATGAGAATCTGCATAGTAAGTTTCTCGCATTAGTGATTTGACGAGTTTGATAGAATCTGACCATATTCCTAATGTTGCATGACATTTTCTTTTCTTGAGATGATGTTATACGAATCACATATTTTGCCTTATAATGTGAAAACTTGTAATAGACTTGTTTGCACATTTTTCTCAAGATTAAAAAAATAATGCCTTAGATTTAAACTAGCTTGACAACAGATGAAGAAGTTGAACCCAGACAGTCACATGGGCCGGTGGGTTGACTCTGGAAATTCACCCACGCAATTGTACAAGACAATGGTTTGGAAAACCATTGAAAACACGGGTTCACTTTTGCTATGTGAAATGATTTTCATCACATATTAAAAATATGAAATGGCACCAAATTCAGTAGTGATCAGTACGGTCCGAACTAGGGAGGTCAAAGATAGCTGAGCATGAAAAGAGAACTTGAGAGAAAATCTAGTCAATTCATTAACTGCAATATGCAAATTATCTTTTAATTAAATATTTTTTTTTTACGCCGATAAAAGCAGAGTGGACCTGTAAATTCACCCTTATCCGTTCGTCTGTCCGCACTTTTCTCAATAACTACACCTTGGAATTGTTTGAAATTTTGCACAAACATTAAACATGATATGAATAAAAATGTAACGGAACGGATTTTCTAGGAAAACTCTGTCTCCCCCACCCCCACCCGGGGGGTGACTTTTGGGTTAAAATGGCTAAATTTGACACTTTTGTGCCTATTAAAAAAAAATTGATGCCTTGGATTTTTATAAAACCTTCTGAAAAGTTGTAACGAACTGATTTATATACAATTTTGCTTGTCTATACTTCACGATAGCTCTTGGGTGTGTCCCAGGGGCTCTTTGAGGGCTAATAAAAACACTCCATTTTTGGAATTATTTTACCATGTTTGATCAAAATTTTCTGTGTATGTCTATTTAGCAGTGCTGAACTCAGATTTAAATATGTTCAAGCCTTGGGGACTTCTGGGGCTAAATGGTGGGGGGGGGACAAATGAGAGACTTAGTCATTTCTTTTTTTGCATGATGCAGAACTCAAATTTACAGATGTTAAGGCCTAAAACTGCACCGTTTGTTCATTTTCACCAGGATTTGACGTCCCGTGGAGACTTTTGGGACTAACTGGGGGAAGGGGCAAATGCTGAACTTGGTCATTTTTTATGTCTCGTTCACTGTGCACTCATGGGAGACTATGCATGCTTCACTTGTTTTTTTTACGTTTTTCGATTTATCTACTTTATTCTTGAAGAAACCACACACTATGATTATTTTTAACCAGGATTATTCCAAAATATATTATTCTATGAGAAGAAAAGTCTAATTATCTTATATGAATAGAGATTTTGCCTGTCACAATTTTTTTAAAATATAATAATACATTGTAGAATTTATATTTAATTTTTGAAAAATCAGAGATCTTAATTACTTTTAGAAATAGAAAATACTGCATTAATAGTAAATAATACATTCCCAACAAATAAAGCTAATGCTATTACTGGAAATGGAAACTAAAACCTTAAGATGTTTAGTTTGAAGTGCTACCAACTCAACTATTTGGACTTGCTTATGAATAAAGCTTAAAACATTATGCTAAGTAAAGCTTTGGCATGACGTCATAGATTTATGATTAACGTCATATTGAAAAAAAAAAAACATGAATTCAAACAAGCAATAACAAAAAATTAATGAGTAAATATCAATAGCATTGGGAATTTTATTTTATTTTAACTAATTAGTGTAAAAAAACAATTTTGATTTGTAAGTTCATAAATTTAGTAAATTTAATTTTTAAAAATCTTTCATATTTACTGAAAACGAGGTCAAACGGTCAGTTGCTGTTTTTATATTATATTGAACCAATTGCCACAGTTTGCAAATAACTGTTTAAAAAGTAATGACTGGGAATGGGTCAACCAAGGACAATGAATGGACAGCGAGAGAGAGGGAGAGAGAAAGAAAGGAAAGTTTTCTTATCTATACATGCCGGGCAACACCAAGTTGCCTTGCTCATCTTTTAATTTAATTAAAAGTTTATAAATCATATAAATAACTGTTCTGATACTACACTTAAGTCAATTTGTCCTTAGTCAATGCAGGAGTAACTCTTTTATACTAAGGCAATTTTTAGTTTTGCCTACTGTCAAAGTACCCCATTTTGGAGAATTGGTTCCTTCCTTTCTCCCCGCATTAAAAACGACCTTGTGTCACATATTGCTCTCGTGGGAAAGCAATTAAATACCAATAACTAAACTGTGGCGTTTAAAAAGTTTACACTGGCTACAATGTCGGTAACTTTTTCACGATGACCATATAATAGTGTTACTTACTTGTGGTTTTTGCTTGATATAACTAAATATTTAAGTTGTACTCACCTCGAGAATGGAAAGTCAATTCAAGTGTCCGTGTGTGACCAAACCACCTATGCCTAGTATTGACCAATATATTTGCATGTGTTCTAAAATATGTTGTTGTGTCAGCATTCACTGTGGGTCGGTTAAGCTGGCTCCTCCATCTAAATTCTCTGCATCTTGTATAGAAGCTGCCTAGGCACGTTTGTTTGAAGCTGCAGTCGATATCAGGTCTAGGCATTCACAATTTCCGCAGCACACACCATAGACGTGAGAACACAGGATCAGATCAGCATCTTGCTTCATTGTGCTGAGCCAGGTGTTCAGCTGACCATCTTGTTTCTTCCAACTCTGAAGTGGGGTTTGATTGATGGTGGCATGGATGAGGCCATTGCTAAAATATGAACAAATCTAGAACTTTCTGCAGACATGTCTATAAAAATACCATTTTAGAGAACAAGAAGTAGATTGACTGGAGATGCTTGTACAGCCACACAAAGCCATGACAGTATTAACCAGTATTTTTGTGCCACAAAAACTATTCTCCCTAATAAAAAAATATAATCTCATTTTCTTCCTTCTGCTTAGAAGTATGTTTGAATTATGAAAATAACTAGCTTCGTCTTTTCTCTTTGTCTCTACTTAATGATTGCATCAAATCATCATCAGCAGCTTTGATAGAAATGCGATACTCATGTAAGTTTCTCCTATTTTTCTCATTACGTCTTCTCATGCATACAGCATTCATCAAAATTACAACCATCTCCTGCTGATTTATCTCCCTTTGCTGAACTCTCAGGTTAAATATCCACTAATGTGCACTGCAAGTTTAAACATTTTCCAATACCTTTTTTCTTGGAAATAAATATTGATTGTTATGTTATTTGATGATTATTGTCCTTTTTTTTTTCTTTTTTTATTTTTCTATGCCATGCCTTGGATTCATGTAACATGATCCATGACGGATTGTAACAAAAAAAATTGATAAAAAAACAAATATTTTATATTTTCTTTTTTTAAATGTCAAAGAATTTTTTACAGATTTAAAAATGAAAAATTCTGAAATGTCAGTGCAGCAAAAGAAAAGGAATATTAAGGTGTTGATTAATATTGGTACAGAATCCCAAAAATCAAAATCTGTAAAAAGTTTTGTCTAATTTCAGATTCCAAAATCGATTCATTTTATATATATATTTTTTTAAAGATTAGTTTTCCATTGCTAATATTTAATAGTTAGTTTTTAAAGCTAAAATCTATTCATCACAATAACATTGAAATGTAATATGAAAAAATATGAATTTATTTTACTTGTGGAAAAAAAATTAAATTCGCTAGGTGATCTGGAAAAGAATGCAGTTGATTTATAAAGTTCAGAAAGATGTTTACAAATGTAATAAAACTTTTTTGTCAAGAAAAATATTGTTAAATATCATTGATAATTAAATTAAAAGTAAATTTTTTATTTATTCTTACTGTTAATTCACCCCAAACAAGGCACAGTGCCACTAAGTTGTAAAGGGCTACTATTTGGAACCAGATTTGTAGAGATACTATGTAGGGAGTTGGGCAGCGAGATGTCTGTTTACATTACACTTGAACTTCTGCATGTTAGTACAGTCACAAAGCAGGGGCTCGGGACGGAAGGAGCTATTTGAGTGGAAGACTTTACGGCATCCAAGGATCTCTACAATCTAGGGATAAATTTTACTATTTGTGAGGGGTATTTACATTAAAGAAACACTAGTGCTTTGAATTATAACACTTTTCATTAAAATACTTGTAAAATAGGTACAGGGATGCCACATTTTGGCGATGGGACAGAGGTTGAAGTTTAGCTGACAATGTGGACCTATTAGGTTGACGACTCTTTTTAGAACCCTATCTTGGAGCGAGAGACTAGTTACAGATGCCCCAGCCTAAACGTGACAACAGTACTCCATGCATGGGTTAATAGTGACCTTGTAGAGATACAGAATACTCTCAGGTGTGAGCAACCTTCTAGCACAGTAGAGAGAGCCCACCTTTCTTGCAGCAGCCTTGGCAATTACCTCTATGTATTTGTTCCACTTCAAGGTGTCTGTGAATGTTAAGCCTAGGAGTTTGACGGAAGTACTTTTAGGCAGTGTATCATTAGTTATCGCAATCAGTGGTTGAAAAGGTTTTTTGTAATTATTAAAGGAAATAAGCTTAGTCTTGGCAGCATTGAACTTTACCATCCAATTTCGGCCCCAGTTCTTTTGCCAGAATTCTTCAAAGCTGGTACAGCAAAAGCAATTTTCCAGCAGTTAGGAAAGTAATATTTGGTAAGATCTTTGAGTTGTGTTTGGAGAGAACCGGAGCAACCTCAGTGGATCATATTTGTAATAGTATAGCAGGAATAAGATTAGCTTTGAGGTGTCGGGTTTTTATAGCATCACGAACTTGGGAAGGGATGATTTTCAGATCATCGGGTGTGGCTTCTGTCCACAAGGAGAAATTTGAGAGGGGATAGTTTGTTAGATCTAAAGTAGATTTGGAGGCAAACTGTCAGGCAAGCAGATGTGCCTTTTCAGTTGTGCAGACTATCTCAAAGTTGCCCATTTATTTACTACACCGTTATAAATTTTCCAGAAATCACAAGTTCCTAATTTCTGTAACTCAATATATTTTCTAATGACTTTGGAATACCTTCTCTTGACTACAGCTATTTCTCTCTTAGAATTATTTCTAGCTTCTACAAACTTTAGTCTATTTGTATTAGACTTATATCAGATAAGTCTGTGGAATGCATACTGCCTTTGAACGATGGCAGCTGTACAATCAGAGGTGAACTATTGTGGAGAGTGTGGTTTGCTGAAGAACTTCTGTGTGGGAATGTGTGTCAGTTGCTGCTTTGAACCATTCAGTAGCCTTGATTGCATACTGTTCAACAGAATATAAAAACGGTTTTTAATTTTTTATTTATTTTTCACTAGGCTTTTCTCTATTTAATTTTTTAAATAGAGAAAAGTAGTTTGCTTGAAGCATTGCTGGTAAATATATATGGAGGAGTATAAGAAGGCTATCACAATGCAAGGAATCGACTGTTGTATTAGTGTGACGTATGAGCAAAAATGGACAAATGTTTTGTCATTTTTTTTTCTTAACTTCATACATCCTTGCATTTTTCAAGATAAGCACAATACAAATCAGTAAATATGAACTTACTGCTTGATGTAACCGAGATGGTGGAGGCCTTAATATTTCGAGAATACATCTCTTTTTCAAAACAATATAACAAAACAATATAACAAAACAAATAAGACCTTCTTTCGTTTGGCCATACAACAGCCTGCATTGCTATAGCCTTCTAATACTCCTCCATATTTATTTAAAAAAATTATATGGTGAACTTTTGCCTTTTTTTTTTTTTACACGGTGGTCACCACTTATCAAGGCCCGGAAGCCACTCAGGGATAAGGGATGCCTGGTGGACTTTTGTTCTGTCCTTCAGCCAGCATTAGCAATCTTACAAGGAGTGGCCAAAAAAGTTCAAGAAATTACTTTAGACATTTTCAAATGCTTGGTGTTGAGTTGAATTAGGTTTAAATGAATCTGTGAATTTCAAGATTTCCATGTGCATGAACACATTTTGCCATCAATTGTTTGATTTTCCATGTCTATATACTAGTTGTAAAACAAAATTTCTAAATATGCGTATGTCAACGAATAAACTTAAAATGTGATTTGGCAGATCATTGATAAAGATAAGGAAGAGAGTTGGGGCCAAGATGGATCCTGGAGGCATGCCAGCATTGATACTTTCAGCTTTTGCTCATTGACGACTACTTCTATAAACCTATCGAAGAGAAAGGACTCCATGATTGATAAGACATTTCCAGATACTCCATAGCTGAAAATCTTGTGAAGTAGACCTTTATGCCAAACCCTATCAAATGTTTTTGACATATCAAGAACTATTGCTCTGGATAGGAAACCCCTGTCGATAGATTTACTGATCCTATGTGAAATTACAGTCGATACATGAGTTGTAGATATGCAGAACGGAAACCATATTGCTTGCCACTGAGTAGGTTGTTTTTGCTGTGGTGATTGATAATTTCTCTATTTAACACGGATTCAAGCAACTTATTCACAACACATAGAAGACTAATCGGTTTGTACTGAGATGCAGAAGACTGCTCTCTAGTATTTTGAAATACTGGGTAAATTAATGACGTTTTCCAACGTGTTGGGAAGCATTTCTTCTTTTTTTGCAGAGTTGGATGCCAACTCCAACCGCAGCTTTTTGAGTATTATGACTGGAGTACAGTCCGAATCGGTTAACTTGCTGGCATCAGTGGGCGGTCTGTCATTTAGCAAGGGTTGGGACGATCCTACTAACAACTGTTTTCTTTTGTTTTTATTGGCCCACCACCCCACCAATGAAATCTTTTTCTACTCTTGTTGAATTTGTTTATTTGTAAAAAAAAAAACGGTCAATCTTTTCTTTTATATAAAAATAAAAAACAAACATTTGATTTGGGAACAGTAACTAGGACAGGTGTGATTGCTACGAGTGAAAACTTTAGCTAGGCACACCTCTTTGACAAATAAAAAGGTATGGTGACAAGGATGACTACAGACCTCCCCATTTTTTTTGAGTTCGCTTTGTGGCTAATTTATTTTTTGTTTATTATTTGTAATTTTTACACTTACAGAAAATAAACGATAAAAACGTTTCTTAACGAGTGTGGAAACATCATGAACAGACCTGGATGTTTCCCCAATCATTTTCAGTCTCGGAAGGAGATTCAGGAAGTAAGTGGCCGTGATTACATAGGGTTGAGTTGGGCACAAAGTTATTGGCAAAAAGTTTGGCTTTGTCAGATGCTGACGAAATTACCTCAGGCCTGTTGATGATGATTGGAATAGAGGGCACACATCTGTTCAGGACGTTGCTTGTTATTTGTCAAAACTCATGAGAACCACACCTCTGTTCTTGTACTTCGGATTTGATGGACTGAACATATGAATCTCTTGCATTTTCTATAACCCTTTTGCAGTGATTGATGGAAATTTTAGTTTCAAAACATCCATTACGTTTAAAGCAACTGAAATAGTGGTTTGGATGTGCAATGGCGGCAGTACATTCAGGAGTATACCATGGTTGGCTGTTTGGTTACTGTTGAAATTTTTTGAAGAGTATGTCACTTTTTATGTAGATAACCAATCAGTTAAGTTGGATGCTATAGCAAATGCATTCTTTTTAAACATGGAGTGTATGGGTAGTTCCAGTATGAACATTCAGAAACTGTCCCAGTCAGTTATCAAGTGTCGATACACAGTTCAGTGGAGAGGGATAGCTGGGGTTTTATTATATTTTGTTTTTATCTTCATTGAGACAACCGAGTGATCAGAAGATCCTAGTGGAGAGAGAACTGAGGATGAACGCAGTTCAGAGCATGTTGTTAGAAAAAGATCTAAAAGTCTTGGTAATTGTCCATCAGATTCCGATACCCGAGTGGGTTCATTAAGAATTTGTGTTAGTTCATAAGCAAGGGAGATATAATGACAAAATCTTCCTTTGTCATCTGTTTTGTTCGAGTGGACTAACCATTCAGCATTGTGAACATTAAAATCTACACAGACGTGAATGTTGGCTGAGGGAAGAACAGACAGGGTATGATTAATTTGCCTAACGATACTCTCAAAGATGGCTACTTCATCATTGTGAAGGTGATAGTGGGCCAATATAAACGCTGTGCTGTGAGTAAGAACTGCTCTAAAGCACATGTAAAGATATTTGGAGTCTTCTTTCGAGATGTCCCTGCCACAGGGGAAGCTATTCCTAATGTAGACATATTTCATGTCCATGGCGATCTTGAGGGTCAGGTTTGGATGTGAAGTTAGAATAGCCTTTGATGGAGAAATTATCCTTGGTGTATGATTACTATTTCCTGCTATTTTTAGTGTTATATAACCAGTAGTTTAAAAGTTTATCTGTTAAATATTTACACATACGGAAACGCATACACGCATCTACTGTTTTATTTATAATTAAATTATTAAACAGGAAAAAAATACCATGCTTATCTTGAGAAATTAGTAAAGAAATCATATTTTCGATTTATTTAGCTTATCTCTCTTCAGATACTTATGGTCATTGTGATGATGATTATAATTGTGATGATTATACTTGTGGCTTGCTCTTTGACTTTGGTAGAGGCCATGTTTGGAACATCTTTGTGTATAGCTAAGAACGACTTCGACATTTAATATCAATTGAGATAAAAAAGTATTGCTTTAATGAATGAAGAAAATGAACTGATATACATATATATATATATATATATATATATATATATATATATATATATATATATAACAGTCATCTATAATATATATCTCACTTGCCTGTTTAAATGTATGTATGTATGTTTGCATGTCTTGCAAAAGACAGAGGCTATGGATTTTCATGAGATTTGTATCATTCTGAAGCTCGACCCTTCAGACGACAAATATTGAAAAATTGGCCAAAACATTCATTCCTTCACCTTCAACTGGGCAGTTGTCTACAGGGAGGGGTCGCTTTTTTCGCTGATATTTTCGAAAGTCATCATCTCTTTTTGATTGTTTAGCCTTAATTTAAACCTACGTCACTTCTGGTTTGGTGATGGGTGCAGCAGCTAATACATCATGTTTTTTTCCCCTTTCATTTCCTGCTTCGTGTCTCTTCTACTACCACTTATTTTTTTGCACTCGCAATTTCCCTTTTTGTTTTTTTGCACAACCAACACCCTTACACTCTCCTCCACTTTCTTTTCCGCCTTCACATCACGGGTTCGAGCCTGCCTGCCTACTAAAACTTTTTTATTTTTTATTTATCTATTTATTTTTTCTCGCTCAACACCCACCTCCAAACACCTGGGCAACGCCGGGCACCCAGGCTAGTCTATATATATATAAAAGGCAAAAGTGTTATGCACGTTTTTATATGTCTAAGAAAGGCTTTTTCGTTGGGAGGGGGCGTCTCGAGAGGGTTACTATTTTTTTAGAACTTTTTATAGACTCCCTAGATTATAATATCTACGATTTGTGAACACACGTCGTCTCTACATTTATTTTGATGGACTTTTATAAAATTCCCTCTATTCTGTCCTTTCGTGTGTTTGTTGGCCTTTTTTGTATCAATAAAGCAAAACTAATAGAAGCAAACGTCATTCGCCGGTCTTCTCGGCCAGGACCTCCAGAAAAGCAGTTAGCTTTGATCAATGTGGGGAAAACCCTTCATATCAAGCAATTGCTATTCGTTTGGAGAGCTCCCCCCCTTTTTTTTGGGGGGGGGGGATCTGGTTTTCCCCCAACATCATGGGGAAACAAATAAATAAAACGGCAGAAAGCGTAAAGCTGAACTAGCCTTCAGCCAACGTTCATTTTTGCGCCTGCGTGATTCTTATTTGTACAAGTCAACTTTTTGATTGACATTGCTTAATTTAAACGCTTTTCACTTCTTGTGGCGCTACAGGTTTTCTTTCACTTTCTTTTCCGCCTTTGCGTCACGGGTTCAACCCTGCATGCTTACTGATATTTTTTTTGTGCTTAACACACCTATAAACACCCGGGCGACGCAGATATATAATATTTTTGCAAAACTTAAGACAACAAAATATGAAATAAATAATATGGTGTATTTCCTTATGTGTTTCATTTGAACAAATTTACACATTATTTCATTGAAATATATTCCAAAACGGCTACTCATCAGACACCAAAATACATTTGTGATATATATATATATATATATATATATATATATATATATATATATATATATATATATATATATATTCATAATCTCATTTTTAAGGGGGTCCTGGATATGACCTTAAACTATATCTGATGGTGAGGCCCCAGCTTGCGGGCTTTGGGGAGTGTGGAGCTTATGGCTTAAATAGAAACCGATTTGAAAGAAAAAAATTCTATTAAATAGTTATTCTTCAAAATCACTGGATTTGGCATTAAATAACCGGAAAAGGGTTGATATGTCGTAAAACAAAAACAACCAAACAACCAACCAACCAACCATTTTAAAGGGACCAAGCAGTGTTATCCCATTTTTAAAAGATGGAATCGCCCAATCAAAGACAAGATCCAAGCAAGCAAGTCCTGACGATCTACAGAGTTTTATAATTATATAGATACAAATCCGTTATGTCACAAAAGTGTTAACAAGTAAAAAACGTACCTTTTTGGAGGAAATAGCTTGGTAAATATTTGACGTCCTCAAATCCACAGCACTTCAAGTATCCGGTCAACTCTCCTTTAGCCAGGAGCGGCGTGTGCTGACCGAGACAATCTCCATCTTGCTGAGCTGCGTCATCTAAAACCTAGATTGACTATTGGCTAGCCATGACCGCTCCCAGGCAGATTAGCATCACAACTGTTGTGCAGGTTTTGAACAAGCACCACTTACGACGGGAAACCAGAAACTCATTTAATCAAGAAGACAAATTCTTACTGGGAATGGTATCAATTGGCAGATATATTAGGTTATTCTATAATATATCACATTGGTCTTAAATTTAATAAAAGAAATTTAATAGTATAGGAATCATAACAATGCAGAGATGTAACGGATAGACTCAAACTGAAGCAACTTAAGATATAATGGTAGAACTAGCTATGCTGTTTCACCTTTATATATATATATATATATATATATATATATATATATATATATATATATATATATATATATATATATATATATATATATATTTTACATGCAATATGTTCTTACTTTCGTCAGTTGATCAGGTAGTGTATCTGTGTTTCAATATTCCGGGAAGTCCTTCCCTTCGTCAGGTGTGTGTTCGATTTTCAAAAATGATATATTTTTTAATTTACAAATAACAATCATTAACCTTTGGGATTTTATCCTCCTTTCCCTACTATGACTCATCCTAAAAAAAGAAAAAGAAAAAAAAACAACAACACATGGTTTTTGTAGAATAATTAATGTCAAATGGTGACTAGTAATATTAGTTTTGTTTAAAATTATTTTGAGATATCATGCTCTTTTTTATATATATATTCGATTAATCATCACTTACCAAGGTCAAAAGCTATTCGAACATTAGGAGTCAGTGAGATTTTCAGTTTTCATTGAGTAATTTAAATTATAATAAAGTATACATTTTTTTTTTTAAAGTAAATATTGTTTGTATTATTTGAATTCTTTCAACTACTGTCCTCTCATTTTCAGTGCTATTTGCAAAACTTTTAAGTCGATGTAACTCCCAACTTTCTTCAGGCGTATCTTGCTAAGCTCGGGAATCTGCACAGAATTTCGACATAAAGATTCCCGAGTTCGACAAGATACGCCAGAAAGAAGATCGGAGGTTACATCGATTGAAACGTTGTGCAAATAACACTCAAGATGAGAACAATAGTCTGAAGTAAAGAAAAAATACGAATAATCAATCCTCATCTCAAAAATTCAGAATCGTAAGAGTAAATATTGTTGGGTGAATATTTATTCCAATTTATATCGGACAACACCCAACAAAATAGCCTACCCACAGATGAAGACACAATACATATTGTAAACAATTCATTGAACACAAGTGATTCTTTTAGTCATAGATGAGAAAGAGGGGTAATTGAATATTTATACTTTTCTTATATCAACATTGTTACTCTCATTATCAGTTCGAACATAGTTAGTGTCATAAAAATGATGTTCCCTAAAATTGTTATCTTCAGTCTTTTAATTTATGGAATATTTTCCCACATAAACAACCTTGTGTCTAACCCTGTCCTCGTGGAGAGGCAAATAAATGGAGACCGGGCCATTTCCTGCTCTTGCACATACATTGTAGTCGGGGTGGGGTGAGTGGGTGACTGCTATATCCCGACACTATAAATTAGAGTCATTTTATCAATCGTAGGTTGAATGTTGAAACATTGATAACATGGCCGCCAAAAGATGACGTCACTTGGGAAATGCAAAATGCGACATCCGGATATATGAAACAACATACGTTTTAGTAGTTTTTGACGCAAAAGTCGCAAAAAAGTCGTTTTCGTATTTCACAATTGATTACAAATTACATTTGAATAAATTAACTTAAAATTAAATTTTGATTTTTGAATAATAATTACACAAGAATAACTTATTTCACAAGAATTATAATTTAAATTGGTGCTTTATATATATATATATATATATATATATATATATATATATATATATATATATATGTATATGTAAGGGGGATGGCTGTATACGAGGATTTTTATTGTTTTTTTTTACAAAAAAGAAAGTTATTAGTATTTTAAAAAAGAGAGAAGTTGCGACGATTGTTTTACGTTATGTTTATAAAACGCAACAACTATTAAAACGTATTTCGTTTCATGTATCCGGATGTTGCATTTTGCATTTCCTAAGTGACGTAAATTTTTGGCGGCCATGTTATCAATATTTCAACATTCAACCCACGATTGTCAATATAGCCTAAATCAGTTACGTTAGATATTGCATCTTCGCATTTAAGTAAACAACAAAAAATATAAGTATTATTCGAATTATTCGAACTACCCTTTCTCATTTTAGATATTATTTTTGCAAACGTTCAGCCTATATAACATCCGACCATCTTCAGGTGCATCTTGACGAAATCGGGAGTCTTTATGTCGAACTCGGGAATCTATACAGGGGTAGCTTTCTCTCGTCCCGTCGGCATACACCGTTAGCCGTCTTAAAAAACATGTAATTACGGTATGGATGAAATTGTTAAGTAATTATCAGTTCTAAGTGACAATCTCCTAGGAGGAGAATTAAAGGTTCGATCCTCACTCCGGGCAACACAACGAATACAATTACGGATTATTTAAGATACCTGCCTGGTTATCATTAATGGAACGAGAGAAAGCTACTCTCATGGATTTAAGAAAAAGGTTCCATTCGAAATTCTGTATAGATTATCGAGTTCAAAGTAAAGATTCTTGAGTTTGAGTCAATACATCTTTAAAAAAATCGGAAGTTGCATCGGCCGAAACGTTAAAAAATATCACTCAAGATGAGAATAATAGGCCGAATAATTCGAATAATAGTAAATATTCGTAGCAAGTTGACTGTTATACGCGAAATTGTGTTCTTATTCGAAAAAAAAATTGTATGTGTGATTTAGGAGGTTACATCGACCGAAACGTTGTAAAAATAACATGTAAAATGAATGTTCTGAATAATGCAAATGATCAACCTTCATCTAAAAAAAGAAACGGAAAATGATATAAAAAAAAACATAAAAAGGAAAAAAAAAAGTCTACTTGCAGACATCAAAACAAATATTTATTAACTAAAATTTCAACACGTGTAATGTTTATATGATATATGCTCTATCTCTGATATCGAGCATTCCTTCATCTTTTCTGATAAATAAAGCACCTTTCAAAATTCATATGGACGATAGGCATTTAAGACGTGACATTTGGAATGTGCTGAATTTTTTTCGTTTGTTTTGTGTCATCAAAACTATTTTTTTAAAATAGAAATAGAGGGATGTTGAGGGGGATTGATTTGTGATCATCGACGCAAAAGGTTTTCGTCAAAACTGAGAGTCTTCTTGTTAGCTCTTCTTTTGCGTATTTGTTTTTGAAGTTCGAATGAACGTACAAGTTCCTTAGTTGTGGTGAACATTCGCAGTCCATTGTTGTCTGTCAAGATGACCGTTTCGTTCGCGTTCTCAGCCCAAACCGCGTGGTCGGGCACGTTATTATTGTTATTGTCCGGCACGATTCTGTCGACTCTATTCGAATTATTAATCACGGTAAACATAATATCTGGGTATTCTGGCGTCGGCACGAGGAGAGTGTTTGTCGTCGTGGGTGAACACGGCTCAAACACCTCCACCTCCTTTGCCACCCTGTTCGCCGAATGAGCCCGTCGCCGATTCTTTTGGAGATTGGCATGACGTTTACGCATCAGACGCATCGCTCGATCTTGAAAACTGTCGATTCTCACCAAAGTCGGTGCCGAGTTGCTTCTGTTTTTCGGAACTCGGTTCATATCATCGAGAATGTCTGAGAGAATCAAGTCCTCCTCTTCCCCAATGGAAGAGGTCGGACTCTCGGAAGAAATTGAGGACGGTCCCGAATCATCGGTTGACTGAACCTTCACTCTGAATAGAGAATCGTGATCACTTTTGTTGTCGCTTTGTTTGTGCTCAGCGTCGATGTTGGTATTGATATTGTCCGAAAAGCAAGAATTTGGGATGGTGTATCGCGATTCTCGAGAGTTAAATGGCGAACTGCATCGTGGATAGATGTCGTTTAAACAACAAGTCCTTCGCCGGGAACGGCGCGGAACGATCGCTTCCTTCTGGGAACGTTGGATTCGTGTTATTGTTAACTTTGGCAGCACCAACTGATTTTCCATTGTTGATTCTGAAAATATATATGAAAAAACGTATTTTAATATATATATATATATATATATATATATATATATATATATATATATATATATATATATATACGAGCAAACAGTTAATAAAACATGTTAAAAAACTCTTTGAAATGAGTTAAAAACATTTAATCTGAAAAGGAAACACTAGATAAGTATTATAAACTCTATCTCCTATTTGGTTTTATCGAGCTTTTACATCTGGTTGAGATTACTTTATAAATATTAATTCTTTAATATTTATAATATACTTTAGTTTTACCATCTTGGATCATTTTGGTAAATTTGATTGTAATTTATATATATAATATATATATATATATATATATATATATATATATATATATATATATATATATATATATATATATACGAGCAAACAGTTAATAAAACATGTTAAAAAACACTTTGAAAAAGAGTTAAAAACATATTTAATCTGAAAAGGAAACACTTGATAAGTGGATAGTCCTTAATCTGCAGAGTTTCGAAGAAATACTTTCCTTCTCATCAGAGGGTAGGAATTAGCAAAATGCGGGATCGGATTTTGCATTTTATTTTATATATATATATATATATATATATATATATATATATATATATATATATATATATATACTTGTTTATTGTTATATAAACATGCTCACATCCCGCTGCTACAAACAGCCACTTGTTTCAATCAAACAACAGATATCATCAGGCAGCGACTTGACTATTCAAAAGTTCAATGAATAATGGATTTTTATTTTAGGTAGGAACTCTTTAGAAGTTGGAGTTAAAAAACTTAAAACACAGGACTTTAATTAAATAAAAAAGTAAAAAGGGAGAGGCAATTTAAATAAAGTTAAAAGATTACAATGGGGAGAGAGTGATTGAGAAGAAAAAAGGAATAGAGACAGAAATAGAGAAAGAAAATATAGAGAAAACAAAATAGAGAGAAAAAGAAGAGAGAAAACATATACATACATACATATACACATACACACACATATACACACATATACATATATATATACATATATATACATATATATATATATACATACATACATATATACATACTTTATTCCTATACATATATATACATACACATATATATACATACATCATCCCTCCCCTCCCCCCCCTCCACATCATATATATATATATATATATATATATATATATGATATGGAGAAGAAAAGAAAAAAGAAACAAAGGGTTATAATAAAGAGAATAAGAACTAGAAGGAAAAGGAAAGAATAATGAGATCTAGTTAAATAGAGAAAGAGAGAAAGTAAGAATTTGACAGTATATAGAAAAAGAAAAAGAAAAAGAAAAAATCTGCGTGTCAACCAATTTATGAACAATTATACAATTCAGTAATGAAGCATATTATTACAAATACAAACAGAAGATACAATCCAAGCGTCAGAAATGAACATGTCAAAAAAGGCAGTGAATGCATTCTGCTAGCATATTTATCCTCTTACATACGTCCACGAGTAAAATCAACGCAATTCAAACATACGTCTACCATTAATTAGGCCCTTTATGCTAAATGATATAAGTTTAAAGTTTTCGCGTTTTTATTAGATAAATATATGAATAAAAGAAAAAAATAATGATAAAACAATATTAAAATTTTTATTAATAACAATAAACATAATAGTAATGATAATAATAATAATAATAATAATAATAATAATAAAAACAGAATAAAATTAATATTTATTATCTTTTTAATATAACATATTTAGCCATAAGAGGGGATTAAATAAATTAAATAGGTCCAATAATTATAAATAAAAAACTACTAAAATTTATGTATATAAAAAGAATATAATACAAATATATATATATATATAGATATATAACCACATACACACATATATATACCCAAATATATACACACATACACACACATATATATATATACATATATATATATATATACATATACATGCACATAAGTAAAGGTGTAACTATACTATTAAGTTGGAAGTTTAAGCTATTTAAGTATAGATATAAAGTCATATTAATTCACAAAATAATACATTCAATAACAGATTACTAATAACACAGATACAAGTACACTTACCTATAAATATATTCAGGCAAAAGAAGTAATTAAATCAACGAAATACTCAAAAATAGCGACGCACAGGTAGATAGTACCCTAATTAAAAATAATAAGATACATATGTATATACTCACAGAGAACCAACCGACATACTAATAAGCATATATATATATATATATATATATATATATATATATATATATATATATATATAATCTTATGTATACACATACATACAAAAAATACACAAATATATGCACACAATCATATACTAATACACAACAACGCACACACACATATATATACTCACACATAAATATGTATAATTTACATAAATTATATATATAGAAATACATAAGAATACAAATAATTTGGCAAGGGTACAGATAGATGCATACACACATAGAAACATACAAATGGATTGAATAAACATGGGAGGGTATACCAAATAATATAGAAATATATAGATCTAAGTACACACGGTCATAAAATAAATACATAGACACATACATATACACATAGACACACATGTATATAAGATAGGAGAAGTGAAGAATGAAATCAGGAGAGGAGAAAGTATATTAATAGAATATTAATAAATTATAGAAATCAGTGACAATTTTTAATTTATTTAAATTTTATATCTAAACTAAATTACTTAAAAGATGGGTTTTATAATGTTTGCAATTAATTGAATTTTCGTGCTTCTTATTTAATAATTTATCTCTTTCTCTAAAAGTAAGTATAAATAATTTCTCATAAAGACATAGGTAGCAAGGCGAGTTTAAAGATGAACAGGTTTTCGCTTTCTTTAAAATTTTCCAATTTACTATTGGGGAGTAACCTTGCTCTACTAGTTCATTGTAATATTTAGACAAGGAAGTTCTATTTTTGTACTCATTATTTTCAAAAGAGCACTTGTGGCCGGTAAATCTTTCTTTAAAATTGTTATTTGTCATTCCTATGTAATATTTTTTTTCATTCGGATTTTCCTTAGTAGAAATAGTTGCTTGGTACACTACAGAAGTAATTTGACAATTTCCTTTAAGAGGGCATTTTGATTTAATTCTACAGTTACAACTTTCGGTAGCAATGGGTGTGCTATTTTTGTTTAATATTTTGTTATTATGTTTTTTAATTATTTTTTCAAGGTTTTCATTACAACTATAACTAAGTTTTATTGTATTTTTATTGAAAATTTTATGTAGTATGTTATTAATAGGGAAGTGCTTTTTAATTAAGTTTAAGAATTTCATTCCTAGATTTGTTTTAAGTTTCAGATTAAAAGGGGGATTGTACCACAGGATTTTTCTCTTACGGTTTCTATTTGTATTTGTGTTTGGTGTGTTGGTTCTATGAACTCAATTTGGGTGTTTTTGTATCCACTATCCTTAAGGGCCCTGTTATAGAAATATTTATGTTTATTAAATGTTTCAAGATTGGAAGAATTGTCACTGATTCTTTTACTAATGGATTTGGGGATATGCCTAATGATAGATTTTGGGTGATTTGATAGGGGGTGTACATAAATTGGGTTTGAGTTTTCCTTCCTATATGGTTGGTAGATGCCTTTCCTTAAATCAAAGTTCACATCCAAAAAATTTACAGTTTTAACATCTGATATAATATCCACTTTTAATTTAATTCTACGGAATTCATTTAAGATAATCTTTTTGGTTCTTTCACATTTAGGGCCGTTGGATTCCTTGATGATCATCAGTCCATCATCACGATACAAACCTATATCCATGACATTGATGTCTTTGGTTAAGTTGTATAGTATGAATAGACCTACTAAGTCTGTCATTTCAGCCGAATCCAAAGACCCCATGGAAATGTCAAACAGGTCATTTTGATCTTTTTTCAACCACTGATCATTTCCACTAATTAATGTAGTATTTCTACATGTCCGTATAATTTCAATTTCAGTGTCTTTTACATCAGACAGGAGTTTAGCAAACTCCATCACCTCTTCGAATAGTTCCTTAGATATGGAGGGATAGTAATTCACAATATCGAATTGTAAGAAAGTACAATTCTTTTTATTATGTATATTAGAAAACCATTTAATGGTATCCGCTGTGTTAATCCATAGATTTAGCTTATATGTTGATTTAATTTGATAGTTAACTCTTTCTAGTATATTTTTACTTAATTTACCTATTTCGGGTTTCGTAGGATTAATTAACCTAGTTGTAGGTTTATTTTCAAAATTTATCTTATGGTCTTTAAGCAAAATATATGACTGTTTTTTTTTGTAAAATTCCCACTCTATTACTAATTTTAAGTTTGTCAGTTATTTCTTTACTATCCTTGTCAATTTTTTTGCAAATATCTATATTTGATTTTTTGTAATTTTTTGTAATATTTTCTTTAATAAGCTTGTTATATTCATGTGTAGTTAGTTTGTAGAAATTTTGCGTCTTATCTGCTTTAACGTAAAGGTAATCCGAGGTGTTGATTTTCTTAATGGTAAAATCCAACTGTTTTTGAAAATGATTCTTTTTCCCATGGAAAGACAAGCCTCTAATAAGGTCCATAATGTCTGCTTCAAAAGCATCCAATTGGTCGATATGTGGTGCCGAATCTCGATTTTTGAAACCATGGTAATCCTTATTCTTGTTGTCATTTGAATTTCTCAGGAAGAAAAAAGCTTTCCACTTCATTCTCCTAAGTAGCTCCTCAGTTTTTAGAAGGAGGGTCATCTGGTAATTCCGATTGGTGGTGGTAGGAATATTTTTCAGGGATGTTTGGAAGTTAATTTTCTCCATGTTTAGGTAAAAACAAATCCAGCGTATAATAGTGCTCAACAGTAATGGAGCAACGATACTCGGGTTTTTTTATATTCAAAAGTAATGGACTAATGAATTCAACGAGGTTGTTAGATAGTGCTCAATAAAAAGAGCTGATAATACTTGTTTATTGTTATATAAACATGCTCACATCCCGCTGCTACAAACAGCCACTTGTTTCAATCAAACAACAGATATCATCAGGCAGCGACTTGACTATTCAAAAGTTCAATGAATAATGGATTTTTATTTTAGGTAGGAACTCTTTAGAAGTTGGAGTTAAAAAACTTAAAACACAGGACTTTAATTAAATAAAAAAGTAAAAAGGGAGAGGCAATTTAAATAAAGTTAAAAGATTACAATGGGGAGAGAGTGATTGAGAAGAAAAAAGGAATAGAGACAGAAATAGAGAAAGAAAATATAGAGAAAACAAAATAGAGAGAAAAAGAAGAGAGAAAACATATACATACATACATATACACATACACACACATATACACACATATACATATATATATACATATATATACATATATATATATACATACATACATATATACATACTTTATTCCTATACATATATATACATACACATATATATACATACATCATCCCTCCCCTCCCCCCCCTCCACATCATATATATATATATATATATATATATATATGATATGGAGAAGAAAAGAAAAAAGAAACAAAGGGTTATAATAAAGAGAATAAGAACTAGAAGGAAAAGGAAAGAATAATGAGATCTAGTTAAATAGAGAAAGAGAGAAAGTAAGAATTTGACAGTATATAGAAAAAGAAAAAGAAAAAGAAAAAATCTGCGTGTCAACCAATTTATGAACAATTATACAATTCAGTAATGAAGCATATTATTACAAATACAAACAGAAGATACAATCCAAGCGTCAGAAATGAACATGTCAAAAAAGGCAGTGAATGCATTCTGCTAGCATATTTATCCTCTTACATACGTCCACGAGTAAAATCAACGCAATTCAAACATACGTCTACCATTAATTAGGCCCTTTATGCTAAATGATATAAGTTTAAAGTTTTCGCGTTTTTATTAGATAAATATATGAATAAAAGAAAAAAATAATGATAAAACAATATTAAAATTTTTATTAATAACAATAAACATAATAGTAATGATAATAATAATAATAATAATAATAAAAACAGAATAAAATTAATATTTATTATCTTTTTAATATAACATATTTAGCCATAAGAGGGGATTAAATAAATTAAATAGGTCCAATAATTATAAATAAAAAACTACTAAAATTTATGTATATATGTGAATTATTCATTGAACTTTTGAATAGTCAAGTCGCTGCCTGATGATATCTGTTGTTTGATTGAAACAAGTGGCTGTTTGTAGCAGCGGGATGTGAGCATGTTTATATAACAATAAACAAGTATTATCAGCTCTTTTTATTGAGCACTATCTAACAACCTCGTTGAATTCATTAGTCCATTACTTTTGAATATAAAAAAACCCGAGTATATATATATATATATATATATATATATATATATATATATATATATATAGGGACTTTCTTTTCGATTTTTTCCAATTTACGTATTAATCTTTTTGTAGTATTATCGAATGTTTGTATCTAAGCTCAATATGTTACGTGTTGTATTGTTTCCGCCAGCGCTTTCTACTTAAACATCAGCCGTCTCCAGGAGGTTGTTTGCTGTGTTTAAAACGTGTGGCTATTTAAAGGACCATCTGAAGACGACTGAGGTTTCAGTAGAAAGCGCTAGCGGAAACAATACAATAATACGTAACATATAGATCCTACATAGAAAATTCGATGATGCTACAAAAAGATTCAGACGTAAATTTGGAAAAGATCAAAAAGAAAGTCGTTAAACAGAACCCCTCAATGCCTTTTCACCAATATATGTTAAAATATACCGTTTGTTATCATTCCGAAGGCAGAAGATGAATTTATTTCACACTTTATTCATATGTTTATAAAGTACAAGTAGTCTTACACGTGTTTCGTTGAATAACCAAAGTCCAGCAAACAATGCATCAGTGACATATATGTGATTCCTGGAAAAAAACCCATAAGGAACACATATCTGTCTCTGATGAGTTGTTTGGTGATATTCTGCTATTCGACGAACCGCGTGTAAGACGTACTACATTTACTGATGAATAAAATACCATGAGTGTGAAATAAATTCATCTTCTGGTTTTAGAATGATAACTAAGGATAGACATATTCTGAAAGTGAAAATTCATTTTTCTTGAGCTTAATTAAATGTGACAATTTGAAAATCTCATAGAATATGTACCCGAAAAGTATAGATTTGTTTGTAATTTCCACTATATATATAGGTCCTGGATATGACCTTAAACTATATCCGATGGTGAGGCCCCAGCTTGCGGGCTCTGGGGAGTGTGGAGCCACCCTTTAATTGCCATTGCTCCCAGGTCCACTCTGACCCGGAGTGGTAGTACCTGTTAGGGTCCCAACTATGGGTTAAATAGAAACTGACTTGCAAAAAACAAATATATTCTATTAAAAAAATTTCAAGATCACCGGATTCGGCATTAAATAACCTGAAAAGGGTTGATATGCCGTAAAACAAAAACAACCAACCAACCA
>NC_136495.1:33687382-33689882 GCF_053919585.1 Euprymna scolopes | reverse complement strand
TAATTAAAATTTTGTATACATTCCTTACAAGTCTATAAAATTAAAAAAAATTTTTTTATTAAATTTTCAATATATATATATATATATATATATATATATATATATATATATATATATATATATATATATATGTGTGTGTGTGTGTGTGTGTGTGTGTGTGTGTGTGTGTGTGTAAAATAAAAATTACAATTAAATTTACCAAAATGATCTAAAATGGTAAAACTAAAGTATATTATAAATTATTTTTCTTAATTACACCTTGTCTAACGCATACTTTATTTTTCTTTTAATCATATTATTGGAATTCTTTCCCCTTTTCCTGGTACCTATTTGTGAATTATTCCACCGATTTCGGCCTTTTGGATTATTTTGGACCATCTTCCAATTACGCGATTCCCTTGGATTTTACTTGTGCAAATGGAAATTTAACTAACTTTCTTGGATTTTGCATTTTTGGATTTTACCGTCATTGGATACTTTATCTTTTACCAGACTATCCATTCACGTGAAATATCCTTTTTCTTCTCCCTTTTCCCTATGCTTCACTTTTTCTTATCAAGTAAGATCTTTTACTTACTTGCGGTTTCATCAAATACTTTTGCAAGCAAAATCCGATCCCGCATTTTGCTAAATCCTACCCTCTGATGAGAAGGAAAGTATTTCTTCAAAACTCCGCGGATTAAGGACTATCCACTTATTTAGTGTTTCCTTTTCAAATTAAATATGTTTTTAACTCTTTTTCAAAATGTTTTTTAACATGTTTTATTAATTATTTGCTCTTATATATATATATATATATATATATATATATATATATATATATATATATGTGTGTGTGTGTGTGTATGTACCTGCGTGCATGTGTGTGTGTACCTGCGTGCATGTGTCTATGTGTGTGTGTATATGCGTGCGTGTGTGTATGCACGCGTTTCATCACTCGTTTTTTTTTTATTAATATCCTTTCTTCATCATTGTCTTTTCCACTTTATCTCCTTTATAATATTTTGATTCTAAAAATTTCCTTATGGATTCTATTTTTCCGGTTTATTTTGAAATCAGTCTGCGTCTGTTAATGCGCCCGGCTTAATCCGATAATTGCCGACCGTGCCCGATCCACGATTGACAGGCTATCCCGAGAATTCGGGTCAAATTTTGCAAGATTACCTGTCTAGATATTTTCCACTTTTTGCTTCCATACCTAAATTCTCAGACCTACGTACGTGTTTGCAAGTTAGGGTATGGTTTTAGTCACAATTACCGATTTTTTACACCGATTACCTATGCTACAGTTTTAACATACATTCCATTACATAGGGAATTGAATTCGGTGGAGTATTTTATTTATATTTATTTCCCGACTGATTCGGACACGTTAAGTTTTTTTGTGTGTGTGAGGGGGGTATTTTGTACATTAGATCCATCTCCACAATTTTTCTTTAGAATAGGTTCTCGACTATGCTGATTAAGAAAATCTTATTCCAAATTTGCGGAGAAAAATATTTATAGAGATATAAAGACCTGTATTATGCACTGTAATTCACTGGCTGCCAGGTTTGTACGCATGCGCGATGAACAATCTACTTCTCTCCTACCGACACTGCCATCTACTTCTCTCCTACCGACACTACATTTTTTTTTTAGCATTGTGCTGACAACGATTATCATGGTTAAATTTGGGGTGATTATCCCGCCCCCCTAAGGGGGTTGTCTACTCCAAAAGCCATTCTTTACATGAGGATGTTGGGGGTGTCTATTCCAAACGCCGTTCTTAACATGACAATACTCAAAGAACAGAAGCGAAAAAGTCGTATTTTGTTTTACACGTTAGAGAAAGACGACATAAAAATAGAATTTACTTTAATACTATCGGTGGAAGAGTTGAAAAAAGAGGAAGACTTGAACAAGAAACGGAAACAGCTTGGACTGCTACCACTGATTTCGATCACTCTAAACAATCCACATACAGTGAGAATCCCTAACCTCTAAAACTTTTGTTATTATTATTATTATTTTAATTAACCATTTTTTGTACTTTTATTAATTCATACTGATTTACGCATTCCCTTAATTGCTTTTTTAAAATTCGCCCCATACTTTTTTGCTACTTTTTTTGCGAGGGCAAAGGGCAGGCTTCCACCGGGCAACGCCGGTTAGCGGGTCCTGCTAGTATTATATATTGGATGGCTCGACCCTCAAAATCACCAACGCCCATATTAAAAATATCATTGACGCTGAAATTCCTTTATTCCTTTAAGCCTGCTGATATTTCTCCAAGAAATTCAGTAACCCAGAAGGTAAACACACACACACACACACACACACACACACACACACACACACACACACACACACACACACACAGACACACACACACACACACACACGAACCTTCTGACACATTTGTCTACCTCTTATCCAAAAAACTTATAAACTTATAAAAATAATTGGTTTTTCATAGTATATTTCATATCTCTGTAAAATGATCGATATAAATATATTT